>NC_083637.1:14508275-14780775 GCF_963576545.1 Limanda limanda
ATTCGGTTTATTTCTTTTGGTGAACAGCGAATAGGTTTGAAGTGGTGTGTATCTGATTGAGGAAATTCTAGCCACACAACCAGAAGTGATTTGGGAGTCATTCGTACGCACACAAATCCGGTATGCATGTAAATGCACTCGTGCACATATATTATGAGAAACAGGCTTTTAGTCAAGAGGTGTGGCAAAAACAACAGGGTTAACATAATGCACTAGAGAAAAGAGTTGATTTGGTGAGCGGTTTTAGCTCCATACATGCAGTGTGGATTTGATTTCTGAATCAGATACCTCAATATATTTGATGTTTGTGTGAGAGAGACAGAGAGAGAGAGAGAGAGTCACTTTCTCTACTGGTCTCACTTAAAGCGAATTAACCCATCAGCTCAGGTGAACCCATGTGATACACCTCAGGTCCAACTATTGCCTTTGGATTATTCAAATGGGTTGTCAGGGCCGAGTGTGAGTGAGGAAATGTGATTGGCAATGTGCTGCGCTATTTAAGATGAGCTGAACGCACAGATATATTGAGAAAGAGAAACAGAGAGAATGAACATTGGATAGATAGATAGATAGATAGATGGATAGATGGATAGGTGGATAGATAGATAGATAGATAGATAGATAGATAGATAACTGAGAGAGAGAGAGAGAGAGAGAGAGAGAGAGAGAGAGAGAGAGAGAGAGAGAGAGAGAGAGAGATTGGCAGAGAGCTGTGGTTTTTCACATCTGTGTTTTAACCTTGAGGCTCAGGCGGTTGAGGTGCAGCACAAAAGCGTTATGTTCTCTGTATCTATGTGTGTGTGTGTGTGTGTGTGTGTTTGCACCTTTCACTTCCTGTCTTAGCTCTGTCCCAGTGCAACTGTGTGTTTTTCCATTCCTTCACGAAGAAAGCAAATCAGCAAATTGTATGTTTACAGCACTGCTCCAGATCCACTAAGCGCTGTAGAATCAAAGAATATAAAGCCAGATTCAGCCCTGGGTACAGTTCCACCATGGCTGATATTTTCACATAAACACAGGAGCGATGTCAGGACTGAGGAATGAATCACTCTTTCAATTACCTGCTGTAGTTAGGAGTGGTCTGTATCATACAGTCATGCATATCGGAACACATGCTGTCACAGTATAGTCACGCACTGTATAGAGGTCACTGCTCTATAAAAAAGCTCCTATTGATCGAAATGACATGTGCTGCTCAGCCTGGGAACCCTTCATGTGAAGTGAACCTTATTGAAACGTATTATACTTTGTCCTATACATTTGTTTTTCAAGCAGAAAAAGTGAGAAGATCGACCTGCTTGGTTTGAACTTTGGCACATTAACGAATCGCCAAGAGTTCAAACAGAGCATGGTTTTGATGTAAGAGTTTACTGTATTAAGTATTACTGTATGTGATCTATTAAGATTTCAAATTTCTTTCAGTGCACTGCAAAAACGGTTTCTAGCTTGGTAGCTAACTGAGCCCACAAAGCCACAAGCTAACTTGCTATTTCCCTACTACACTAGTTAGCATCATCAACTCATGTAAACTTGTAAGTTTTTAACTTTTTTAAATCAGCTATAGCAACAAAAAATGCTAACACCCTGATAGGAATGTTATCTAAATGAAAAAAATACCAATAACATAGGTTTGCATAATCAGATATTTAACTGTCACATGGACCAGCACTGCTAACTCTGACACAGATTCAAAAGATGAACAATTAAGCTTGAAGTACTGTCTTACATATTGTGTACTCTGAATTCCTGTTTACATAGTTCATTGCTTTTAAATGGACTTTCAATTGCTAAGGCTATTTAACATGATGTAGCAGATCACTAGTTTGAAACAAGCTAGTTAGCTACTAGCTTAAGCATACATAGTGCAACAAGATAACTTTAATGACTCTTGACTTTAAGAGCAGTCATAATGTGATTATTTATCATGCTATTTATTTATAGCTACAGAAAATTGCAAATCTCAAGCAGTTAGTGTTATCTTGATCCTGCTATAAGGAAAGTATAGTCATATTTACACATTGACTTTCCTGAACCAAACACACCTGCTTATTCAAGCTCATTTCAAGCTATTTTATGCCAAACTGAGCTCAAGGGGGATTTTAATTTCCCAATTCAGGCATGTAGGCCACTGTGGCTTTCATCTCTCAGCTCGAGCCAGAAGTGGGTCTCCTGCTAAGTGCACTAGATAGCATCTTGGCCAGTGACGTGCTGTAAGTTGTGTTAGGATTGCTGTAGCGACCTGGGGCCGTCTTTGCTGCGCTGGTGCCGTCCGGCTGCCATCTCCCTTTTTGAGAAATTCTACTCTGCTGGCTGGACCTTGGCTCGCTTACAGCCCTGGCACAGGGTGAAGAGATATGCTTTGGATGGAAAGACAGGTTTCACAATGAAAGGAAAAACACAATGAATGATGGGTTATAATGTGCGATGACATAGATAGTGCTTAATTGTATATGAGTAAATTCATTTCTTCAGAGATCATCAGCGTTAGAGCAGATTTCATCCTCCCCTCTCCTCTTTGTGTGTGTGTTTTTCACCGTGCATGCCTGTCATGTGTTGTTTGTGTTGTGGAGGGTGAATGATGTAGGCAAGGTAGAGAGCTTCAGGCCTTTTCCACTTCAAAGCACCTCTGTGTGGATTTCTGTGTGTTTGTGCATGCATGCATGCGACAAGCTTGAGCAGGACAAGCAGAGCCAGTACAGTGAAAACATGCACATATTTCTTAAGCGAGGCGGAGGCAGCGAGGAAGCCAGGAGAAGGGAAGAGAGTCATTAGGACACAATTAGGAAGGAGAATCTATGAAAATGTGAAGTAAAGGTGAGAAAATGGTTTGTCGGGGAACAGCACATTCATGAGAACTCTTTTCAAATAGGCAGCTGAAATCACACAAAATCAATATGCACACTAGCAAATTAGGATGTTAGCCGACAGAGCTGAATACGTGCACGGTTGTGTGTGTGTGTGTGTGTGTGTGTGTGTGTGTGTGTGTGTGTGTGTGTGTGTGTTTTGTGTGCACAAGAGGGGAAAAGTCTAGCTGAGATGGAGGGAGAGGAATGGAGGTGGAAAGAGATTGAGAGATAAATTGAAAAGTTGCTATTTTTAGCACGCACTCAGGAGGCCATTAGACCTATTGTTGAATTTAGGTTTCTGTTGTTTTTTGGCAAAAGTGGGTGGCATTGTTGCATGTGCAGTGAAGTGCACTTCCAGTTATTTGATGTTTTGTAGTGCTGACAGATTCAGTTTGTTTTTGTTTGTTTGGATAACTCTATGCATGTGTGTGTGGGTGTGTGTGTTTGTGTTTGTGTGTGTGTGTGTGTGTGTGTGTGTGTGTGTGTGTGTGTGTGTGTGTGTGTGTGTGTGTGTGTGTGTGTGTGTGTGTGTGTGTGTGTGTGTGTGTGTGTGTGTGTGTGTGTGTGTGTGTGTCTGTGTGTTGAATCCATTAAGGAATGAGACCGCAAGTACTTTTGTTGTCTTGACTGGTCTGGAGGGCCTGGCCCCATTAATGCCGTGCTCTCATTATTCGGTCTCCACAGTCTGCAGTACTACAGAACCATCCTGAAGCGAAACTGAAGCCGTTTTCAGACATGATATCTGAAAAAGCATCTGGAAAATTGGGTCTGGTACATTTTCGGTAGTTTTTCTTATGAAGAACGCAGAAGGAGCTGTTAGGGTCAAACACATTCAGGCCGGATTCTGCTGCAGAAATTCTTTGTTCACAGTACATCGACATCAGCATCAGGTCTTAACGTTAGGAGATGTTGAATCATCTTGTCTTTCCAAGTGTTCTTCTTTGGCGCCTTCTACATGTTGCACCGCTTTATAACCTTGAGATATTTGTATTCCTTCAGGGTTTTTTTTGTTGCTTTTTGCATCCGTTAGAAACGTCATCAACTTAACCACATATTATGAAGGGGTTTCCGAAAACATCCAGAACAACTGAAAGACGTTTTACATACATTCTGTTCTTACATACAGCTCCGCCAGATTATTTCAGTAAAATGTCTGTAGTTCAGTGCAGGTCTGAAAGGACATTAAAGTATCTCTCTATTTGACTTTATCTTTCCCCGGCTTTCAAAATATGAAAACAAGTTGTGACAAAATATTCTCTTTCCATGCGTAGATATCGTAGTATTTAATGAGTGTGTAGTTCTGAATGTTGCAGAACCAAGGTGGTATTTTCTCTTATTCTAACATGTGCCTTCATTTAAGTGGATGGGAGAAATAAAGAAGTGATACATTGAGTAATGAAGAGTCTGTAGAGTAGGTACAGAGGGTCAGAGAGGGCGATCAATGAAGGACAAGATGGAGAAATTAATTAGAGCCGAGAAAAGCACGAGTTGACCCCTTTCACCTTAGAGAGCACAAGGAGAAGAGAGGGAGAGAGAGAGAGACACCCTGACACTGAAAGTTTAAAGCTTTTAAAAAAATAACTCGGCACTTGTGGTAAACACTATCATTCATTAGCATAGTATTCAGGGTTTGGGACATATAGATAGGTAATAATGTGAGGGAAAACCATCATAAAGCGTTGCAGTAAGTTGTTGGGCCACCGCGAGCCAGCAACTTCAATAATTCTCCAAAGTCTGAGTTATTTGCTCAACACAATCTCCGGATTTGTTCCTGCCAGTCTCCAGTAAAACCACTGGATGAGTCTGAGTGAGCCCATGTGAGAAAACGGCAGATTGTTTCTAACAAGTGCCGGACCGTAAACTTGAAAAACCTGCAAAAAGAATAGAAATATCAGTGAATTCCACCGAAGAGAAGAACATCATTCAGTTTTTCTCTAATTTGTTGTTGTGATGATGGTGGTGAAGGTTCCTTTAGGGTTTTGTTAACATTCGCTGATCCCTTGTGTGCTATGGTGTGGGGCATTGTTGTCCCGGATGAGATCACTCCCATCAGAACTGACAAATATCATCAGAGTGCAAAGATGATTACTCACAACAACTTTATATTGATCTGCAGTGATCCTTCACTCTAAAGGGACCAGTGAACCTGAACCCTGCCAGTGAAAAGGCCCCCAACGGACTAACAGAGCCGAAGGATCCCCTCACTGGAGAGGTCAGAGATCCTGGCCTGTACTCTTCTCTTGTTATATGACACACATGCACTTGCCCACGTGGTGAGAATATGGTAAAGGGTGACTCATCGGACTGTATCACTTTTGTCATCGCTGCAGAGCAGTGCCTGTGGTTTTTGCACCACTGAACTCTCCAATGTGAATTCATCTTTGCACACTGAAGGGTTTATGTACTGCAGCCATGTTTTAATATCCCTCTTTATGTGATTGTAAACCGTTTGTTTTCTCTTGTACAAAATCACGTCGTGTATCGACCTCCTCAGGCACCTGAGGATGAGCTGCTCTAATGAACGAGCACTAATGAACGAGCATTACAGTCGTCTAATGTGGGCTGCTGAGCACAATTTCCGACTCTAGTGACTGACGTCTTTCACATGAATAATAATGCAGATGTTACTTTTCCTAAAAAACACTGGGCAGTTGAAGCTCCTGCCATCGGTGCCCCGATAGTGAACCCTGTTCCAAAGTCTCTGAGATTCTCTCCTCAGTCAGAATCAACTGGGCCAGCTCAGCATTTGAGCACATTGCCACAGAGAGAGACGGGATGCTAATTGCACACATAACGACTCATGTTTATCTAAAGCTCCACGTTGAGAGCTGCAGATTCAGCTCAGGCTGCTGAGTGGAGGGTTTTTACTGTGAAAAGATAATGTGAAACCTTTCTCATGAGGCAGCATGTGCATTGATAAAGTTCCTCACTGCAGTCTTCTATTGAAATCTGTAGGATTCCATTGCACTGATACATACGTTGGGTTCAGCAACAGTTAATATGAAATGTTTGTGTCAAACTGCAGAATCTGCAAACAAAGAAAAACCACAAGCATCAGTCAGGAAATGCCGTCTCTTATTGTGTCTATTTCCTCAGCCGTTGACAGCACAGGAAACAATCTCACAAACAAGAGGTGCAGATGGTCTTAAGGTGTAAATGTACATCAGCTTCCTGAATAAAAAATAACAAATTGCAAAAGTGCAATGAGGCAATGTTTAAGATTAACATTCAACCTAATTTTAACCAGCACTGAACATTTGTATCACTGAAATACTTACACCAAAGACAATCTTTATAAATGCTGTACAGAATAGATATTTGTAGTTCTGCATCTGTATAATAATACTTACATCTGTTCGCTCACTCAACCACTTGTACACTTTAACCTATATAAATACCCACTTCCTGCCCTGCCTGTGCTGAAAAGTTTAACTTGGTAGAGTCGCTGTTACTTTACTGAAGTTGCTGCAGATACAGGACATGCAGTTTAAGCATATCTAATATTTAAAGAGACCCTGAACACTTCAAGGTGTTTTGTTTTCAGCTGTAAAATAAATGATATGACCATTTTTTTTATGAATACACTACTATTGGTTATAATACCACATTTATTTCTAGATTCATTTAAAAAAAAACCTACATTTATAGGTCGATCATGGCTCCAGCTAGTGTTTTAAAGCTTTTGACCATATAGGTCAAATGTTTACGTTGAGTCAACCATTCAGGACGTCCGTGTGTCAGGGTGTTTATTTATATCTAATCAAAGATATAGATATATCTTTCTATAAGACAAAAGAAACAGTGTCCACAAGGTTAACCAAGGTTACAGTAGGACCTGGGGTTTCTGTAAGCATGTTGTGGTTATGGTCAGCTTAGGTTTCTAGAAAATGACCCTATGTCAATGTGTGGCAAAAACAAAGTGTATCTGAGCATGTGTGTGTGAGTAAAGGTGAAAACAGATGAACTAACAAGTAGGTCTACAGGTTATACCATGTGACAGAGTTAATTAAACCACGGTCCAGTGTTCTGTTTACCCAGCGTTTTCATTCCTGGGTCTTAATGGACGAGTAGAGACATTAGACACTCCCTGATATCAGACCAAACTCAGAAAGGAAAAGATGGGTGTGTCTCTGTCTTGTCATTTTCTTGGCAAATCACTCACTTCTAATGTATGCCTTGTTTATTCAGAGTTATTTAGCGTCTAAATTTTAGCCTCTGTCAACACATCTACACACAATTGACTGAATCACGTGATTGTGTTTGTGAGGGTTTTTCAGTTTAACAGTTCACTTTCAAACCAAAAGGGAAAGGGGCCAGTTTCTATCCTATGTTGTGTCAATTGCATTTGTATTTATTGGATTTGTTCGAAAGATGCTTCCTAAAGTGGTTGGTTGGTTGATAAGTTGATTATTTGGACTGGTTAGTTAGTTGATTGGCTGGTTGATGGTTTGAATCACTTATCCTCATTATGAAAATTATTGTTCTGAGCTTCTCATAACTTTGGAGGACAGAAGTTGTCAACTATAAATTATTTCTTATTGGTGTTGATAAAGAAACTGGTCTACCGGATAATCTCACAGTAAAGTACTTTCCAGAGAGTCAGGTTTTACTGTCCGATCCTCTAAAAGTCCAACGTCAGCCTGACATGAGATCCTACCTCACTCATACTAAAAGCCTCATTCCCTCACTTATCTGTAAATGACGCAACACATCAATTCCTTTTTTAAAAGCCTGTCATCGTCAATAATTGAAATCCACTTTAAATTGTTATTTTTTATAACCTGAAGCTGAAAGCATAGTAAAATATCAATTTATTCCACTGTTTAGATAACGTCCCTTTGATGTGTGTTTATCATCTATGGTCCAGAAACAATTGTATTTCGTGGCATAAGGGGATAAGCAGCACATACGCACTCATACATAAAGACACAGGCACGTTTTTGAACATGACGGGAGAGAACTGATGTCAACACATCACCATTATCTTGACTAAATATATTCACGCTTCATGTGTTTGTAATTCATAGTGTGTTTTGTCTAGAATTCCATGTGTTTATTTCCTTTATGCAGTTTCCACCCAAGAACAAATACAAATCTAATGAAAATTATTTTCTCTGTCTCTGCAATGCTTTCTCCTAAAGGAAGTGGAGGTTTGTGTGACTGCTTCTTAGTTTTCTACCTGTCATGTATTTTTTATTGTAAATGTCATGTGAATGGTGTTTTTCATGATTCTATGTGTCGGTTAACCCTGTTTCAGGAGCCTGGAACGTGGTCTCCAACCAAGTCCTTCGATCAAGGTGGGTGTGAGTGAGAGAGCTGGAGACACGCACGTACGCACACACACACAAACACACTAAAGCTGTTTAGTTTTTTTCGTCTTTTTAAGTATTTTAAGGGCAGGTGCTCACTTTTAGTCTGCATTAGTATTCTGGGTCTTACACGATATGTCCTTGTATGTTACACAATGTACTGCTCTGCAGCTGCTGTAGCACTTGGCCAAGAAAAATGTCCCCATGAGGACAATAAAGTCTATTTAATTTGATTCGATTTGAAAGCTGAACAAATCGTTAAATTTAATATTTTGCCTTTTGCTAAAATGTTGAATCTGCATTTATTTACTTATTTGTTTGCCTATTTATTTGTGACAGTGCTCATTTAACAGGCAAAATACTGAAAATGGGCCAGAGTAATCAGTATAGGCAGATTTTGATTGGTTTTCTCAAGCCAGTTTTACATGATTAAAATAGATGATTACGGACAATACAATGCAAAACTAAGAAACGACACAAAGTCACAAATATGGAAGCAAATTAAATCATATAAGAGCAAATGCATTGATTACACGTGATGACACGGTTGTTTAGCTTCATGCCATATCTAAAAAAATTGTATATAAAAGTTGATAATAACTTGTGTTTCTTAAGACAACACTGTGATAAACAATGGCGATATGGCGAAAATGACTTTTGGAGAATAGAAGCACAGGAGGAACAGATGAGCCACAATAATGTGTATGTGTGTATTAGTGTCTTATATTTTGTAGGAATGACAGGTTCTCTTATTCTTTTTACGACTCTAACCCGTTGATCTTTGCAGCTAAAAAAGAAAACAGGAAGGTTTTATATTTTTCAATCAACTTCATGTACCATTGTATTGCTGACAGTTATAAGCTCATACACACACATACACACAAACGCCCAGGCACACACACACACCCAGGCACACCAGGACATGAACATATTCACTCTCACTTATCACGGTATCCTCAAAAACACTCACATGCATCCCAACCCACCTACACACACGCACGCACACACACACACACACACACATACACATACACACACATACACATACACAGACACACAAACACACAGACATGTCAGGGAAACAATAGCATTAAATGTTGGAGGATGGAGGCAGGATAATCTAGCAAAGCTGCTCAGGGATTACAGTAAGGTTCTTTAGAGCAGAGGTCGTTCACAAACCGCTCTGGGATCAGCTGAGGGTCTCAGATCTGGCTGCTAGGTGCCCCCTCCAAACGCTGATTTGGGGTCAGAAACAGCCGGCTGGCCTCGGACAACAAAGATCACACCCCTCCACCTCAGATACAGATCCAAAATCTGCTCTTAACTCAAAAGCCATGTACGGCTCGCGGCTGCGGGGGCTGATGCCAGATCAGCTCGAGGGATCTCAGCAGGAGCACAAATGAGATCGACACTTCGCGCAGGCTGATATGAGGTCATAAGACGCCTCTTTAACCAGTTCCATCTGTTTTTAGCTGTAAGGATACTAAGCGGTATTACGGCTTTGAGTTTGGCGTGAGAGAGACATTGTATACTCTAAGCAACTGTGGCTGGAAGCCTCACACACACACACACACACACACATATATACACACACACACACACACACATAAACCTCTTAACACCTACCCACAAAGCTTAGATCTCTACAGATGGAAGGAAATACGTGGTCTAACTAGGAATCATTGATCTTGAATTTCGAAAAACTGAAAAACGTAACCTGGGGACATTTTCTCTGTGTTAATGCTCGTGGGCTTAATCTTTCTAGGAAGCTGAAAGAGAATGGCTGTGCCCACATGCACATGCACAGTGCACATGCATACGGTTAAATGAGGTCTCGTACAATATGGATGCTCTCTGTTCTTTAGGCCTTGATCCAGCCAAGGACCCCTGTCTGAAAATCAAATGCAGTCGCCACAAGGTGTGTGTTGCAGAGGATTACAAGACGGCCACTTGTGTCAGCCAGAGGAGAGTTAGGTAAGAACATGATCATTCACTCAGACACACACACACACACACACACACACACACACACACACACACACACACACACTCAGACTTGCTCTTTTGATCAGCCCGATGCTTCAAAGCTGTGCGTCACATTTGCATTCAGATGCTTCTGTGACAAATCCTCAAATGAAAGACGAATGACATCGGATTAGGAGAAATCAAATCTACTCGTTTCTTTTTCCTCCCTTTTATTCTGCTTGTTTTTTTCTCCATGTTTTCAGCTGGTCCACTGGTCGCCCAGCTCTCTTGTGACTGCTGTGTGACATTACTGTTTAGTCCAATTACCCTCTGCACTGACAACAACTTGCAACGGACACAAAGTCCTGCCAAGTGATGTGAATGGGCTTTGTATGCGTGTGTGCTTCTGTCTGGGATACTGCAGACTGGACAGAGGAGAGCAACGCCACAGTGACCTCATTTCCCTATTCTTAGCAACAACACAATTATGATTACGGACTGCAAACACACCGCAAAGTAATCACATGTAAATCCCAAATCCTTGTCTCATTTCTGAAACTGGTGTAAGAACACGAAGATGAAACACAAACTCAAAACACAAGCTTTCAATGAAGCGGGAGGAAGAAGCGTTCCATTATGATGAAGGATTCAAATGACATTTCATTTGATGTTTAGTGTGTGTGTGTGCATGTGTGTAAAAATCCGTTTTTCATTCTCTCTCCTCTCTAGTGTTAAAGATGCCAATTTGTACCACAGTCCGGGGTCAAAGTGCACGCCCTGCCCCGTGGTCCATCCTTCACCCGTCTGTGGAACCGATGGCCACTCCTACTCCACCAAGGTGCCCGCACTCAGACGCACACTCAATCACATCGTCGCTCAACCACATTAGAAACATCTGAGGACACCCGAGACACGATTTCATTTCCTCCTGCCGAGACACACATCCTCAATTTATTTTCACTTCTGCCTCGGTCTCTCAGTGTAAGTTGGACTACCAGGCGTGCATCACAGGAAAGAAGATCGCTGTCAAGTGCCCCGGCATGTGTCCCTGCCCCGCTCAGCCCGAACTGAGCTCTGCGGAGAAGAAAGGTACGCGTTTCTGCGCACATGACACATGCACAGTGCGGGTTTTTGCAAATATAAACAGTGAATTCTTCCATCAGTGGTGTCCAAGCCCCTTCCCCACAAGCCAAAGCTCTTCTGCTCTACTGAAGCATGATACTGAAAATCACTACAGGATTCAGGGTCATTGAACATCCATACGTAGTGATCGGATCTCAAGTGGTCAGCGTTGAGTACACACATGGACAATGAGTAAAAAGGACATAATTTGGTCTTTTCGAACAAAAGTTATGTATTTGTGTATTTGCATATACATCAGGGAAGTGAGATCTGATCACATGTGGTCACAGGAGACACATTCAGGAGGCATTTTAATACCAGGTGTGAACAGGCCAACTTATCGCTGTCCACCTGTGATGGGATCTCTCAAGACGGATGTTACCAGCAGGTCTGATCAGGGTCTGAGTTCTCATCTCTGTGAAGAATCCTTAATGACTGGTGCTGTTACTCCGCAGTGTGCAGTGAGTCGGACCTAAAGGAGGTGGTGAGCCGTCTGAGGGACTGGTTCAGAGTTCTGCACGATAACGGCAACCACAAGAGAGTCAAGATTCAGAAGCCGGAGAAGAACAGTGAGTCACACGACACCAGCAGAGTCCAAATACCTTCACGCATAAACACGGCCACACGACGTACATTTGTCCTCTTTTCTTTCTGCAGAGTTTGAGGTCGGGGCGTCACCTATTTGCAAAGACCCTCTGGGCTGGATGTTCTCGCGCTTGGACACAAACTTCAACCTCCAGCTCGACCAGCCAGAGATCAAGAGCCTGTACCTGGACCGGAACGAGCCGTGCTCCGATGCGTTCTTTAGGTCCTGCGACACACATGCGGACAAAGTCATCACCAGCTCCGAGTGGTGCACGTGCTTCCAGAGGTTCACAGGTACGGGAAGTGCACACACTCGCATGCAAATAGAAAACACTCACAATGCATTTGTGCCAGGACATGTAAACACAGATGTCATGATTTTGTATTGTGATAAACATCATTGAAAGGGAAATTGTTGTTTAATTGTTCTCTTTTAAATAATAAGAAAGGCAGGCAGTTATAGGTATTTAAAAAAGTTAGCCAACCCTTATTTGGAAAAGAAAAGAAATAACAACAGAAAGAAATCATAACCCACTATTTACTGGTCCATTATAAACATCTTAAAATCACAGGTTATAGACTGACCTATTATGGCCATTCACCGTTTTTCACAGACATGGAGAATTAGGATCAACACTTTCACTTTTGCATCCACGTAAAGTGCTTTGGATGATTTGGCTTGAGTTCCGGTCTGTTAACAACCTGTCAGTCTTCAATTTACTAATGTCTCTGTGTTCCCTGATCTCAGCATTTACTCTGAGCCCAGTGGTATCAAGGTCAGAGCTGCATACACCAGAACTTCCCCCACCGTAAACTGGTTCCCAATTCTTCAGAAGCTGCATTTGAACTTCAACTTTAACTAGTCTCATTTCAAGGGGCATTGAAACTTTCCCGTCATGTTCAACTGCAGCTCTGTTGCTAGGAGACAGCGGTAAGGGCGGAACAATCTGGCGACGAAGATCCCGTGTAGACCAGTCTGTCTAATTTCGATTCCTCCTTTGTGGGTCATGTAGACCACTTCCTCCAAATTGGGACACAGCTATAGAAGTGAGGAGACATTTCTCAGCCAATCAGATCTCAGTGTACAGAATGCACTGTTGATAATATAAATCTGTAAAAAGCAATGTTATATAACTCAATACAATACACTGCATTAAAATGCTATTGTTTGGGACCATGGATGCAGGATTTTAGTTTTCGGTCATACAGAAGCAGTATATACCGATGAGTCACTGACGCTGCAGTTAGGACAGCAGAGACAGCAGGATAAAAAAAACACCATTGACAGCACAAAGTACACAAGGTCAAAGGTCGGAGGTGTTCACAGAACAACAGACTTCTGCAGAGTGTCCTGTCTCTTCTTTTCAGATTCTCCTTGTAAAGCAGAGCTGTCCAGCATCAACAAAAAGCAAGCGGGGAAGAAGCTTCTCGGTGAGACGCACACACACACACACACACACACACACACACACACACACACACGCACGCACGCACGCACGCACGCACACACACACACACACACACACACACACACACACACACACACACACACACACACACACGAGTGCTACCTGGCTTCATCTTGAATGTTTGTGTCTGTGTGGTTTGCTTTGCATGTGTAGGTCAGTACCTGCCTTCCTGTGATGAGGATGGTTACTACAGGTCCCACCAGTGTCACAGCAGCAGCGGACAGTGCTGGTGTGTGGATCACTATGGCAACGAGGCGGCGGGTTCACGCACCCATGGCCCTGCAGACTGCGGTAGGCAAAACCCTGAGGAGGATAGACAGAGCAAGATGTATGCGTTTGTGCAGCGGAACAGAGAGATGCAGCAGGTTTTGGAGTGAAAATAATTTATAGATGCAAAATGATTTTTTGTTCTGTACGAAATCTGTTAAAGTTTCCTTCAGTTGTAAGTTTTTGTGTTGATCTGTCTCCAGGCGTGATTCTGGAGTCCTCTGGCGACCCCGGCAGTGGAGACTCGCTCTTCACAGACGACGATGAGGATTCGTTTGTCCTCAATGACCAGGCCGGGATGGACGATGAGGACGATGAAGACGAGGACGATGACGACGAAGAATATCTGTCGTAATTTTAAAAGAACAAAACAGAAAACAAAAAAAAAAACTGTTACTGTTTCTTTTTGTTTGTTTGTTTGTTTGTTTGTTTGTTTGTCAAACTGCACGTTTCTAGGTGACTCCCCCAGGCAGATACTTAATCGTACTAACAGCCTATGGACTACTCTCTGTGTATCGTTTGTTCATACGTTAAAAAAGAAAAAACAGTACTTATGGCAAACGTTAATGATTTTTTTTCCCTCTTGTCTTAAGTATACATTTGATTGGCTTATGGCACTTGTTCACTTGTTTGCCAGCCGACCAGAGAAAAAGACGAGGACTATTTCGACAACCACTCCAGCGCTTTGGATTTGGTCACTTGTGCAAAGACTTGTCCCATCATTGGACGATCCATGTACTCTATTGTGTCCCGTCTTTGTGCAGCACTCCGGCGCCTGAGTGTGTTGACACCAGAGGCGCAATGTTAAAGAGATTTCCCCCCTTCTTCATCCTCTTCATCCTCTTCCTCCACCCGTTTTCTCCTTATCAAATGTTCCTGTGTATAGGTGGGATGTTCATGATGTAGATAAGAGAATATTGCACTCTAGGTTTATTTCCATCTTGATTTGTAACTGTGACTGTAACTGTGTGAAAAAAACAAGATAAGAGTTAGACATGCTTCATTAGGGGAAATAAGGCAAGACAAAAAAAAAGAAAAACACAGTGTGAGCTGGATAACGATCAGAACCGACATGCGAGCTGTTTTCACCGAGGCACAAATCAAGTCAAATCATCTCAAAGCTCTCAGCAACGAGGACAGACAAATTCACTGCTTGGTCGGTGGTGTTGTGGGTGGGGGGGGGGGAGGCGGGAAATGTCATTATTATCTATTTTTCTAATCCACCGTTGGATGCAAACAGAAGATGAAACAGATTTGTCGTAGCGCGTCTCACACTGCGCGACGTCGTAGAAACCCAGAGGCTCAACTGTAAAAATTAGAACGAGGCTTGAGGTCGGAAAAAAGATAAAGCTACATTCATAATTCATATCGTCCTAAACTGCTTGAGCCAGACATCTGTGTGATGAACATGTCGACTGACTTTCAATGCGTTGGTGGAAGGAGGCGCCTCGAAGTAACTGTGTCCCAAGAAGACACAGTGGTTTGTTTTTCTTTCTCATTTTCAGAGAATTCCTTTGAATTGAGCACGCGGTGACAGAACAAATCTCTTTGCACAGAAATCAAAAAAACCGCACAGCCGTGCGGACCTGTTGATGGCGCCTGGCGTGGGGTTGGGGGGGGGGGGGGTGAAGGGTGAGGTGTGCCTTGTACTGGGGGAGGACAGATGGCAGTAAGAGTTGGGAGAAGCATGCTTACCGGACCGACTTAAGCTCCGTCATTACACTTGCATATAGGATTGGCTTTACTGTTGAGCTCCGATACTTTTGGTACGGCTCGTGTTTTGGGTCTCTCTCTTTATTACGGTGGGTCACATACATACAGGCCATATTTCAGATCCTTTGAGTTCTTAGCTAGAATGTAAAGAAGCACAGAGATAACTAGCAGTTAAGTCAACACTTAGATTCTGCTGGATTTCAACATGTTTTATATATTAGTACACCGGCTAGAGGACGCTTTGGTTAAGACAGCTTTATATGAAAATAAAATATTCATCCTAACAGTGTTTTTGCTTTGACTCCGTTCCCCCCCACCCCCAAAAAAAAGCTTGATTTGTACCTGATCTGCTCTAACTGCGTGTAGTGTATATCTCCTGGGGTTGAAAACAGGAACCGATCCCGGATTTGTGTATTCTTGATAAAGTGACCGGCTACGCCGACCTGGGACCTGCTGTATCTATATTTTCAGTTCCTCAAACTGCTGTCTCGCTTCCTTTTGAATCGAAATTCCTGTTGAAATTCCATGTTAAGAGCTGAAAAGTGCCATTTAATTGTCCTTTAGCATCCTCACTATTATTATTATTACCATTATTATTGTTGTTGATGCATCTTTTGCTCCCCTCGTTCCTTTTAACTTGGAATTTCAATTCGCTTTATGGACCTGAAGAAACCTGCAGTCCTAAAGTGTTGCTGTTACATGAGTGTGATGACATGCAAATCATCCTAATGACCTCAGACACTGTAGCCACTCTCAACCAATCACACACTGTCGTCACGGCTCTGATAGAGTTCCAAGGTTATGATACAGATGCATTTTTTACAGTGTATGTATGATTTGCTGAAATAAAGGCTATATTGACCAATGTTTGCTTGGCTGTGTCTTCAAGTGTGTTGTTATTTCTATATTTGATGGTTCATATCCATTGCTGCAGATATGTTTATAATCAGGAAAAGACCGAATATTCAGAAGATGTTGTGCAATCAACGTCAAGGCACATTCTTGTCGTCCATTTTATTTAAGGTGAACATCTGTGAGGTGTATTATTAGTTCTTGAGATTAAGTCTCACATCATCTGCTGTAAGTGGAAGTCGAAAGTAGATTTGAAAGGAGAGGAAGTCGACAGCGGTCAGGAGTGACAAACTCTGCTTGTTCGCACCCAATGGTTTCTGTGAGCAGGAACATTACTGCATAATGTAGGAGGTGAACAGGTGAATATTTTATGAGTCACTGTCACACCGACCCTGTACAACACACGTGCACGCTCACACACACAGCACATACGAGCACACCTGAATATATGTACAGAAAAACACGTGCACTGAAGGAATTAGTGCAGCAAAAGAGCCCCATTCACTGGCCTGGAAAAGTTCTGTTTCCCTTCCCTTTTTTTTTATTACATCCAATACAATGTAAGCAGACCAGAGGAACTCACACATCATGTAAGGGTGTGTGTTGGCAGAAGGGCCGGCAGCAGCACCAGATAGGGAAGCTACTGGGAAAATATCAAATCCTCCCCTTATATGTGCTGACCATGTGAGAAATGTAGCGAGATACAATCTCATTGGCTAATTTCCACACTGTGGAGCCTGGAGTTGGAGACGGCCCAACAATAAAAAGGGATGTGCCGGTGTGTGGAGGAGACAGAGCGACTGAGAGCTGATGGGAAATGCCTCAAACTGCAGGAAGCACTTTTGATGTTCGGAAATCAGGTTTCTTGGATAAGCGACCGCTCTGTGACGCAGGTTCTTTTATTACTTCCGCACTTTGGTGCATGATGAGTTTTTTTAAACTGTGTGAGGTGCAACCTACTAAATGTGTGTAAAGAGATGGTATGAATAGTGTATTAACATATTAGTGATAGTGAGTTCATTCTTATTTATGTGCTAAATGTAAGCACCAGTGGAAAGGCCTTAAATGCAGCTTCCAGGGCAGACTGCTGAGGAGGCAGTGTGGTTCACCTTAATGTTCAAGACACACACGCACACACACACACACAAACACACACACACAGTGAGCTCATGTTACATGCCTAAGTCAGCACAAACAATAGACGTCCATATATCCAGGACATGGTTGTAAAGTATTTATCAGTTAAATCAGAGATTTAAGGCTTCTGTCAAGAAGGAAATGATTATTTCATACTCTTCCTGTGCCCAGAACACTCACCTATAGGATGATATATAACAGGCATTATCCAAATAAATAAATAAAATGCACTCTCCATTTTTGTATTTTATTTCATGCAGATGCTTTGGCGTTTGTAAGAAAACAAATGTTTTGGCTCAATAAATTCCAGCCCTTGAGTGTCCCAGTCTGCCTGCATTGTTCAGTGTAATAACTGTCATTATGAGAGCCACGATTAGTGAGTGACACAGTTACTGCATTTTCAAAAAAGCGAGTTCAATTTTGCTGCTTGCTGAAGAGGCAGCCTCCAGAAGAAAAAAACATGCTTCCCTGGGTTTTAGTCCAGTGACAAAGGCTTTCCAGTAAGTACTACAGAAATCACTTAGGTGTGACTCACAACCAACAATCGAGCTGCTTTCCTCCTGATTTCTGTGTTTTATGGAGGCGGACAGCAGTGAGCACAGAGCGCTTTCCCCATCAATAACCTCTAACTGCTTAGTGGCTTGATTCTCTGCCTGGTCAATGGTGGATTGGAAAGAAACAAGGGTGGTGTGTGAGTGTGTGAGTGTGTGCGTGAGTGTGTGGGTGGCGGTGAGGCAGTAATCTGTACATTAGTAGATTGAGGATTCACTCGAGGGAGAACAGATTTATGGCAGGTCAGTCTGCATTGTAAACATTTCAAAGCCACAGGGTATCGTCAGCATTTTACCTGGAAATCAATTTCTTTTTTAAGGAAAACTCTTACGTTTTACATTTACTTCTATTTAGTTTACCTATAATATAATACTATATAACAAAATACTATATAATATAATGCAGTGAAAGGATTATACTATGCATATATCTGTATTTTTATGAATCTTAATTAAGTTCATTCATTCATTATAGCTTTGTATCCCCGGTTGTGGTAGCCATAAAGTGTATTTTATCTCATCTTGTCCATAAAAACTTTTATTTATTAGCATCTACAACAAACTTAGCCACTGCATAGTACACTGGATACACATAGAGATTTGGTTCAGTTGTAAAAAATACAGATAAAGTTTTCCAGTTTCATATTTTAATCTCTTGGTTTTTCTCTCAAATTGAAGCATGGAACAAATAAACAGCTGCAGATTTAAAAAACAACAGCATCTGAACATAGCCAGCTGGGTGGGGTTTGAATCTGAAGACTGTGCTGCTCTTCAATCACGCCGAGTCAGTGTGTGTTTTTCTTTTTTCTTGTTCTTGCTGTAGGATGAATCTTTGCTACTTGCCCTTCTCTCACCACGCAGTACCACGTAGTACTACTCATTCACTTTTAAAATTGGTTTTCTATCACATTCACATGACTTTTCATTTTTGGTTGCCTTCATTTTCTGTTAGTTTTTCCTGGGGGGGATCTAAAGCAGCTGACTGGCACACACACACTCAAGATTAAAAAACCTTCACATTGATTTAAAAGCGGCCTACTTCATTTAGGTTTCAATTTTTTTTTTAAAATTAAATCAAAATCAAGTCCCATGATAGGGGGATGTGATAAGCGATCACAATGTTATCTACTTTCAACAAGTTGATTTAGAGAACTCTAACGCTATTAGCCCTGGTATGAGGAGATAATATAATTTAGAATAGATCTCCAGTGGGTTCGCGGTGGAAATGCCATTCATTGTAGAGCATTTGCTGCCCTCTGGTGGTTGAACAAAGGAGTTGCCTTCTTGTTGTCAAGGCAAGTGATAGATTGAGCACTAGGAGCTGAGAGAAATACCTAAAATGAAGGTCACATTTGGTGTTAAGGTTAAACTAATGACCTCAGATTGAAGAATGATGATTCACTTTGCCCACACTTGGAACACAGCCTCAAATATCTGCACCTTTCACACACATGTACAAAATCCTTACCTGGCTGTTCGGTCAGCACAGGGACCAGCTTTCAATCCAGCTAGCTGTTACTTATTCACATCAAATTGAATCTTTATATCTATTTCTGTAGATTCTGCATATCAAACATGATATTCTAACTTTATTTTGTGCTCTTACTCATTGTTTAAGCCTCTGGACCATCATTAGAAAATGATATACTGCTGCATAATAAACATTTCCAATGACGGCAGCTGCTCCTTGTTATGATGAGAGTAACGACAACATGTTCTCCAAAGGCAGCGATGAACAAAGACTTCACTGTGTTTTTCTCCTACACAACAAATTTTAAGTTATCATGATGTTTTGAGTTCCTTTGCTTCCCCCTGCTGACGAGAAGTTGGAGATAACAAGACAGGAGAGATTTCTTCATTATGTGGAATTGCTGACAGATTTTAGATGCAGAGAGAACAATATACAATACTGTTTCAGGTACAAAATTTAATAAGTAATAAACAACTTAAAAAGCCCTCGACAGAACAGAGTAAGCCTTACATTTCAAAAAGTACACCAAACAGTTCAAACAACATGTAACGTTACTAAAAGCAGGAAACCAAACATGTTAAACCATGTTAGATCGGTCTTTGACATTATTTAAAATGTTATAAAAAGAGAAAACTCAGGTGTAAAACATAAAACAAACCTGTCTTGTAAATAAGAAAACCCAAAACCCAACTGCTTTACAGCTATTAGTGTCAAATATTAAATTGCAATCCCTCTTTCGCAGCAAACAAACATTTTAAAGCATCTTTCAATGAAGCTCTGTTAAGCCTCTACATGTTTTATTACTTGTGTCCCTGGAGTGAAATGCTGGTAAGAGAAATATTAGTGGTTTTGATGGTCTTTGTGAGACCTGGTCAAGCTACAGTTCCCCCACGCGTCTGCAAGAAAATAAGAGAAGTTTACTCACTTTATTATCATTTCATCATTTACTAAATATTATTAGACCCAACACGACCTTGTGATTGTTCATTTGTTCTGAATGTGGAGCCACATACGACCCGAAACCAAGTTATGGATTCTCGCAGCATTTAACAATTCTGATCTTGAAACTTTGCTCTTTACAATTGGACTGAAACTGTTTGAATTCAGAATACTGGTAAGACCACATCGATATATTTTAACTCACCATGGGCTTCAGCTCCCGTCCATCTCCATCCTCTGGCTTGTAATAACCCATTTTCTTACTGTTCTCCACAAATTCCTGACAGGGAAAACAGAGTTACAGGTCATTTTATTTTCTACTCTTGTAAATTGTCAAGAAATAATTCAGGAATTCCTCTCACCATTAAGGCCTTGTCCATGTAGTATTCCCGTCCATGGCTGCCATCATTATACTTTGTGTCCACAGCAAAGCAGAGGAAGAGGACGTCCACCACGTTCTCAAACACAGAGAGGAAGCAGTCGGCCACCAGGAAGGCAAACATACAGACGATGAAGAGAGGAAGCACCCACACAGTGTAGTCCCTCTGGTAGTTCAGAGCCAGGATGCCAGCAAACCCTGTACACGCGACTATAAGCACCTGAGGGTGAAGATGTAAGCCTGGTTAGAAACAACTCCAGTCGTTTCAATGGAAAAAGCCGCAGAATATGTGTCTGCATATTACCTTTCCCAGGAAGAGCACAAAGTCGCCCACAGTGTTTATGGCGGCCACTCGGAGTGCGTTCTCCACCAGGATAATGAAAGAGTCCCGGGCTGAGGTGCAGAAACTGGTGCTGTTGATGGCTGTGGCTGTGTAAGCGTTCTGAAATGATATGGTCAAGTTCACCAGAGATGTTTGGGATGTTGTTTCTATTGTAAACTAGATTTTCTTCCTTCACCAACCTAAAATTACTCACTTGATTCAGGTATTTGAGACACTTCTCTAGACACCACAAGCAGCAGATACAACCCTTCAGCATGCAGCGAGCACAGGCGTTTTCCTACGAGGAATACAACAAATTCACAGGTTTACATCTTAACAACAATTTATATACATATATATATGGAAAATACAGGGAATTGTACCTTACTGGTTTTATGCAAGTTTAGAGTATTTGCATTTCTTACAATATTAAAGACTAATAATTAAAGCCTGATCTATATGGATTTTAGGATATTAGGGAATTAACACATTTCTTTTACTGATATATCAGCCAACATATATATTTGGCTTAAATATATATAGGCAATGATTCAAGAATTAAGAAGATAAACATAATGTAAATATAAATGCATGTCTTTTCTAAAATGTTCATAACGGCAACCAAATATTGATACGACTGTGAAAGGCTCATATCGGACGATATTATTAGCCAAACAATAAACTGTCCGGCAGTACGATTTCACAACTCACCTTTCCTTTGAGCTGGCTGTGAACGTAGGTGAGGATGAGACGAGGAATCTTAACAAGTGTGATGATGAACGAGCCTTTGGCCAGAGTTCCCAGGTGGTAGCGGATGGTACGTCCCATAGCAGACAGGATGGGAGTAGCTGGCATCTTGGACTTATTCCTTCAGTTAAACAGATACAGAGAATGGACATCCACACGACCAAAGATCTAATAAATACGACAGTAAAGGCACAAAGTCTTTCATGTACTAGAGTAAAAGGGACTTTTCCGTACCTTGTGAAATAGTAGGTGACCACAGCACCAGCGATAGTCATCTGCTGGAACGCAAGAATGAACTCGCTGATCCAGATGAGACCCACAGCGTGATACCACACCAAGTACTGAAAAGGCCCCTCCATTTGATATTCAACCGCACCAGTCGAGTTGTTCTTCACCGCCGTCCCTGTGAGGAAAGGACGAGTGTGAGATTTAAGTAGAATATTCTGCATCTAATTTCCTTTATAATTTTGCAATATCTGAATGAAAACAAATAAAATAATCGGTTATTGCAATCGTACCCCGAAAATAAGTGAACACAAACACTTGCCAACGTCAACTGAATGCAAACTGTTTGAGATGCACATTACAATACACCATATTTCATGAATTCACTACTTTTATTCGATCCCCAAATTTTACTGGAGTTATCATTAGCTTTTACCTCTTCCAATACATTGTACAATATAAACAGGGAACAAAAGCGTGTTTTAAATATTGCTTTGGTAGAGTAATCTTCAGAAAAGAGAAGTGGGAGATGAAGAGAGAAGCGGCTCTTTGACTACGTCCTCCCACATCACGAGACTGGCACAAGATTCCAGATGTGGGAGTTCGGTCAGGACACAACCCCGAGACAAAATGTGACAAATAACAAACCAAATATTCTACTTGTTTGAGAAGTAGAAGCAGCCCATGTGCTGCATTAGCAAATCAAAACAAATCAAATCAAGTTTGCACGAATAAAACCACTTTGGATTGTGAATGCAGTTGTGAATCTGACTAAACATCTGTGTAATTGAACCACTAGCACTGAATCTTTGCATCAGCCTCTGTCCCAACCTGCAGTTCCGAGGAAGAGAAGCACAGCGATCCAGTAGACCCAGAAGAGCATGAGGCAGAAGAAGGTCCAGAATGGCTGCAGGACGAGCAGGGGGAGGTGGAGGAACACTTTGCCCGCAACATGGAACAGGGCGATGGTGATGGCCACACGCTTCCTCATGAAGAACATCAACAGCAGCAGAACTACCTGAAGGTTTACACAGAGTTTCAATTATGCGGTTGAGTCAAATAATTAAATTCATACGAGTCGCTTTTATCCGTCACGCCAGGAAAGACTTGTGTGCCTGTGCAAGAAGACATACCGTGAAAATGGTGGCACCAATTGCATATGCAAGCAGGGCTTTGGTGTTGTCCCAGGCAACTTCGCTCCCAGGCTCTGCTGTGGTCTTATTCCTTTGGTCGGCGTACAGCCACCAGAGGTACGCGGTCCCACCTGCAAACGACCAGAGCAGACGAATAAAACATTAACATGTTTATAAATGTTTAAATGGATTGATGGATAACAGAACGGTTGCTAAAATCTTATAAAGCTCGTTACCTATAGAGCCGATGATAACCAGAATGGTTAGAATCCACACTAGCACTTTGGTGATGTAACGAATCACGACCATCATGATGATGGACAGAACTGCATCAGAGAGAGAAAAAAACACAATGCATCATACAAAGGCATCACACACACACCGAGTAAATTTAAGTAGAGTGGTATTCAAACATGAGGGTGAACGGGTGAGGGGCATTGAAACCCAGAAAGATTGATCGAAAGATTAAATGAATGACGTCTAAAAATGTCGTAGGATAAGTTTTGCCTTTAATAAATGACTGTGGGCAACACTGAAAACAATGGGGTCATAACATTTCCTGTTATTATTTTGACAAAAATTGTTTCTCTTCCGACAGTTGCCTTCAAGCCGAATTCTCCAGAGCAATCAAGGCTGCACTGAGGAAGCAGCAGGACAGAAAAATGCACACGTTTCTCACAGGATGAAAGCAATTCATCATTCAGTAAATCCACATACACATGGTAAGCCAGATTTAATAATGTGTTTTACCCAAAGCCAGAATGCAGAGGCCCATGATGATCTCCTTGCTGGCCATCACCCCGGCGATGACACGACGCAGCACAGTGTTGTCACTGACAAATGTGATGAACGACTGAACAAACTCGGCAAAGCATTCGATGTCCACTGGAATACAGCGGTGTAACAGTAGGATAGCCTTACTACAAACAAGAAAGAGATGAAGAACAGGGGTTAATTTATCTTTTAATTTCCTGAAAGAGTCCTTAAAGCATCAGACTATGGGAAACTGTCTATAGCTGTGTGCAAATTCCCTGGGGAAGCTTCCTTTGGAGGACTCAGTCTGTGAAGACACAGCTTCAGTAGACAGGGCAGACTACGAAGGATTAGCTGGATCCTTCATAGTCCAACAGAGGATCCACCTGTTGAATCGTTGATTGTTCAGGAATGGAAGGTTGCTTTTCTCGTCCACATTTGAAAACACTTTGAAACAGGACAGCCTCATGGCCTCGCTGTGATGTAATCAGTCGTCGAATGCAGCCTCTGAAGGATGCCGCCCCTGACTTAGGACACAGCTTAAAAATGTGGTTTTTATGTGGGCCCTTTTATTTCTGAGATGGGCATAAACAATGACCAAACAAATGGACTTCTAGACTTGTGAGTAAAATTATTTATATATACATTAACAGCTTTAAAAAAAAAAGAAAGATGGTTCCCCCTTTAAACAACACACACATAAACATCTCTGTCAGTGGCTGTATCAGTTTACACATATCATGACATCAGCTTCAATAACTTCCTGACAAGCTCCAACTGGATGTGACCTTTTCCACTAGAGAATGCTGGCATTAAAAACAGACAGGGAAGAAAAAAGGTAACTTAACTTTCTTTTTTAACATTTCATTAAAAGCCAAAGCACTTGATTACCTTTTTGCAACGGGGAGTTTGGGACATTTGGTGAATCTTTCTGAATGGCTTGTGTATCTCGTAGGAGAAATATCATAGGAACAGAGATTGGACCCTAAAAAGGGGGGGAAATAAAAATCATCATACATGCTCAGTCTTGTCACATTAAAAATTTTATGCAAGCAGTTATAATGGTACTAAATTTTGATGCCTAACGTTTATTATAAATAGATGGAAATACCAGTACACTCAAACTCTAAGTTCATAAACAGGACATGTTCCCATTTTCTCTAAAACATGCCATCTTCTCACCGTTAGTCAGAGCAAACTTCTTCACTTCGTCATATGTCGTCAGGTTGGTCGCAGGGCATTTGGAGACACACAGGGCGATGGACTTAATCTTCCTGTTTACGAGATCGAGGTTGCAAGGTTCCAGAAAGAAAATGTTCCTGAGAGGAAGACAAAATTAGGAATTTCAGGATTATTGACTATTCAGTATAAAGCCACTGTTATTGCCACTAATATCAGTATATTTTGCTATTGGGCAGTGGGGACTGTTCAGTTTGGGCAGAAAGATGTTGACATTTGCTGTCCTGTCACACAGATCCTTCTTTGTAGCAGAAACGCCTTTTATTCAAATGCTTTATCGGGCAATCAGCCCGATAAAGCATGACCCATTGTTTCAGTAAAACTGGGCTCGCAGGCTGCATGCTGATGGAAAGCTACTGCCCAAAAATCAGGCATACAATCAAACACTCCTCACATAAATGACAAAACAGAATTTGTGTCATTTCTCTATAGATGATAAGTATCTTACATGAAGAGAGTGAGTTTAGGGAGAGGTTATAAAGAGAGAGATAAGCTCTTGAAGTATGGTACTCATTCAGATTTTTGAAGAACTTAAGTAGCAGAACACAAATGCGACTATGAGTCATGTGCAGCCTTGCATTGGTGATATTAATCTGCATTAACCTTGTGATGAAGACTGATAACATCTCATCTTTGACTAGATTGTTACTGATGGAGAGATCGCACAGATCTTTGGTTAATATGCTGCATCACTTTATAAAAAAATGTAGGTTTGAGAAATCAACTGCTTTTTGTAATATACGATTTTCAGGTAAATGTAAGTGGGTCACGATCTGAACAGCTAAGAGATAGAGCGATGTGTTTACGAATGCAGCAGTTTGACAGATTAGGATTACATGATGCAATCCTTGCATGCAGGCATGTAAAGCTGAATCGCTTTGTCTGTGACACTAAAGGCCGGCGCATGCTTCTGCGTCGTCAGGGGCCCGCAGGCACGCAGCTGTAACGCAGGACTCGTTGTCATTCATGGTTCTCCAACCGCTGCGCGTGGTGCCATGCAATTCCCCGCCAGAACACTAGGCGCAGTAATGTTTTTTGTCGAAGTCGGCTCTTCTTCGTGTGTTGCACGAAGAAGAGCGATTTATTTACATCGCCACGGCGGCTCCGCAGAGCCTTTTTCTGGCGGAAAAATCCGCCGGTTAGTGACGGGTTATACTAGTGGACATAGTGTCGGATCTCTTCTGCCAAGTTCTCTTCTATCTGGTCCATATTCGTTCTTCTAAATCTTCCGTGGTTTCCGGGCATGAACCGGAAATGCGACTCCGGAAATGATGTAGTCAGCAGACCAATCACAGCCCTCGCGGCCGGGTGACGCTTGCGGGGCTTTGCCGTCTAGTTAGAAAAATTGGCCGACGCACGTAAGGACGTAGGAAGGGCCGTGAGGGGCCCGGAAGGGCTCTTGCTTCTCCGTTCCCGTGAAAACGCAGAAGCATGCGCCGGCCTTAACTCTCAAATACAGGAGGCAAAAACAGCCTCAACACGTTATTTTAACAAACTGAAAAAACGGAGACACGTAGAAGACACTGACGAAGATGTATAACGAGTTTGTGGTGACAACAAAGAAAATCACAGAATTTCCACAGAATATTCCACAGTTGTTCGTGTGAACGTGTCTGTGCAGAGGAAGTCCTGTTGTGTCATTCATGTGTGAAAGGCAAACTCTGTTATCAATCAAAACAGGAGATAGGAATGAATGAAAGCAGTTTGATGCACTGCAATCAGTGCTTTTTAGTCTACCAATCTAAATTCTGATATAAATAAACCCTAAATCTCATTTTAAGTCATTTGTAACTAATCAGACTAACTTTTTTTCGGTCATGTCCTGGCCACTGAGAGGGACTCCCTCGATCTTGGTGTTGTTCCGACCGCAGGTGTTGCCATAGCTGTCATATCCTGAGACCAGCCTGGAGGCAGCTCCGGTGGCGATGGAGTAGCCACAGATACAAGCCTGTAGATGAGACAGATTACAAGTAGTATTAAATACAAAGAGTAATAAATACTCTTCTTCAGTAGGTTTTAGGTTTAAACTATCTTGTTTCAAAACCAGATTTTTAAGCCTACAGTACAAATACAGTCACAAAAACTAATGAAAGTCTAGTCCAACAATCCTACCTAAACCAGCACGTCCCTGAACCACTTTCAACCAAACCAGAATTTATTCCAGAACTTTTTGGCAAAGGGTGTCTGTTTGGATTAAAGGGCCAATTCAAAGATCTCAAACCTTATTTACTTGCACTCATGGGACTGGTCAGCATAACCTATAAACACGTAAAAGACTTCATACATAAACACACACATTGGGCAGTTTATTAGGTACACCTAACTCAAACTCGTCACACCAAATGAACTGGGTTGATTCTACTTTTTGGAATGCTGCAGATTCCTGGTAAAATCATGATTGTTCTAGGTTTCCCTGGGTGTAATGGGATTCAGTTGAAACACATGCGCAACAATGGGAATGCTGCAGAATGAGCAGAAAGTTGAATCACCCGATGAATACAAATTTTGAAACTAACAATTTAGTAGCACTTACTTATAGCACTTTGTAGTTTTGCTTTGTTTTTGAAGAAATTGTACTTTCTTAATTCTTGTTGTTCTTGGTTTGTACCCTCGGGGTTGAATGCACTTATTGTAAGTTGCTTTGGAGAAAAGCGTCAGCTAAATGAAATGTAATGTAAATGTAATGAAAGCACATTCAGACGGAGGCAATCTAACATGTGACTGATGTGATTGAAGTGCATGTAAGTCCACCTGCATGCATCCTCCCGTTCATCTCACACACTCACACTCACACTCACACTCACACTCACACACACACACTTACCATGCCGACACAGAAGAGTGTGTACACGATGAGCCAGGGTATGTCCGTGCAGCTGTGCTCCTCCAGTGGTTTCCAGTCCCGCTTCCCCTGCGCACACATGGGACAACAACACACAAGTTACCTTAGCCTGGCTGGTGCAGACACACAACCCCAGCTCCCCGACAACATACTGGGACCTTGTTGTTGTTGTTGTAAAAACAAGCTGAGGAAGCACACACGACACGTGAAGCTGCAGATTGAAAGCTGTTTAAAAGTCTCAGGGGAACACACTCACCTCCGAGCTGCTGCCACATCCCATCGTGAGAGACGACTTGAGGAACAACCACAACAACCCAAAACTTTCTGCTTCTGTTCTTCTCCCCAACTTCTTCAGCTCATGTCTCTCTTCTCATTTCGCGACGCCTTTCTTCTACTTCTTCTTCTTCTCCTTCTTCTCTTTCTTCTTCGTTCCTTTGTGGCCGCTGCAGCAACTACAACAAAGCACTTTTTTTTAAATGGTCGTCTCTTTCATTTTAGGAGCAAACGCCCATGAAGTGAGGAGGCGCAGGTGAATGCGGAAGGAGTCAAGTTTCTCCTGGTGCCTTCAAGTGCGCTCGGACAAACCAGAGAGTGGGAGGAAAGATGGAGGAGGCGACCGCTGCCCCATGAGTGCAGCCAAAGCGTCACCAACGCCCCCTGGTGGCGTAAACATCCTTCAAGTTGTAAATGTCAACTGTTCTTACTGAACATATCTTATCTGTGTTTTTCTGTTTATGCTCGCTTTGACACGTTATAGCAAATTCCTTGAATGTGAGGGCCACTGTGATTGTGATTCTTTGTCGGTCTAAGTTATTTGATGTAATAAAACTGGGGAGAAACGTAATGATTGACAGCTGAGACAGACCCCTGATTGGTCGAGCGCAGGTAATGGGGGGAGATCTCAGTGCAAACAATATTGTCGGGTACAAAAGATGGCAGCTGGCGTTCACATCCTGGAAAGTAGGAGGAAGTGGAGAAGTGTTGCCCATCTTTATATAGAATTTAGGAGGCAAATGTATGAGCTGAACAAAAAAACCTACAGTGTTGAATCGTGATAAATATAAAAATTGTTATCAAGCCTTTCATTCATGTTTGTACTGGACCTACACCGCACCATCTGATTGGTTTGCTTCTTTGATTTAGCTGGTGGATTGGTACAACAACACATAAAGCCAAGCTCATTCCCTTGCTTGATTAAGTGTTATTTAACAAGTATATAAAATACTTGCCTTTGTTGCTATATAATGTGTGCAATTAGCAGCCTACTTCTGTTGTGGCCGAATTTGTGAGACAATAGCCCCAAACATACAGGCAGAGATAAAGATCTATCTTCAGTGACAAGAAGAACAAGTCCTGCAGCAAATGGTCTGTTCCCCTCAGCACCTTGAGTGAATAACACAGAGAGAGAAAGAGAGAGAGGGGACACTAAAAGACTAAATCCACCACTGATCTGCTTGGAACAACGTACCTGCCATATTCGGGAAAACTGCACAACTCTATCTGTGAGAATTGGGGTTGTTCTCAAGTTATAAGGTGGTGACCTTATTTGATTTAGTTTATTTTCTGCTTATTAACTAACTTCTGTCCTGACCTCACACCCCCAAGGCCTAGAGACTGTCCCTCCTATATGTTATATAAAGTATTTCGATTTTGAATGTCTGATATTTTTCTTTAAAAACATCATAGGGGTTGTATTGGACAAAGAATAACCACAGTAAAATCTCTTTCGTTTTGTCTTTATTGAGTCGGTTTTTTAATTAATACTTAATTCATACTGATCCTCGTACTGTTATGTGTGTTTTGTGACAAAATGTATGTATTATTATTGTTTCTTTAGAAGAAGAAGAAGAAGAAGAAGAAGAAGAAGAAGAAGAAGAAGAAGAAGAAGAAGAAGAAGATTTAGTTTAGAAAGACACAACACTGTGGTCGTGTATAATTTGGCGCCGCCCGCTGGAGTAACGACGTCACTGAAGCTGGATGAAAACTCATTTTTTTACAGCCAGAACTTTTTAATCTACGGAAAAGCCTGAAAGCTGAACAGAAGCTTCTCATTTGGCAGCCATGTTGACAGGAAATGGAAGGTAAACACAGGTGTTACTCATCACATCATTAAAGCTAAATCTAAACAGAGCACAGCCTTAATTAACATGATGAGTAACACCTCTGTTTACCTTCTACTTCATGTCAAAATGGCTTCCACATTACTGCAGCCATGTTTAACCCACACAGGTAAGTTTAAGATTCATAGACTGGTTTGGTTCAGGTAATAATGAACGTGCTTCTCCCTGTCCACCCGGTATTAGCAGCTAAATCAGCTTCTTATCATAGCACAGGAATGGCCACACGATACATTTCAATGACAGCACACAGCTCACGTTTACCTTCCATTTCTGCACAAGTCATTTTCTTACATTGACTGACAGCGTGTTCTTAATACTAATATAATATAATGTAATGAAGCTGCATGTTATAATGTACATGAACTAAATCTAAACGCCATCCACATTGTTAAACATGATTGTGTCGCCCCCAGCAGTCTATTTTGAGTCATTACATTCAGTTTCTTCCATCAAATGCTAATCTACTGATTAATCACAGGCAGTTTCATGTTGCTGGGGGGAACTACAGGACTTCATGTTGCTCAGATCCCCTTGTGAGGGGAAGTCTGCTGATGAAACCCTGACTGCTGCTGCCCCTCAGGCTGAGGGACCATCTCGTCCCTCACTCGGCAATCTAACTACATGAGGTAGGAGTATCCCAGAGGCAGACTGTAAATATTTAGATTCCTATTAATCCTATATCTGGGTTGTATATTTATATTTCCAAAGAGCTTCCACCTTGTACACCATTACAATTTCACAGTTCTTCCCCTCATAGCTTGGATCTGTGTTCTTTGCAGCCTTCCATTTGTATTTTTTCTCCTAACTAGTTTCAGATGTCTGAAGTAGCATTTTTAAGCAGATATCTGCCCCGCCTGCTGTTTTTCAAGAGGTTTCCGCTCCGCTTAGTGAAGGTATCCTGACCTGTACAGTTCCTGAGTCAGCTGGAATGTCAAGCAGTTTCCTGCAGAAGAGGTGACTTGCGTCTTACTTCCCTCAGGGCTCTTATTGCACTATAAATGTTTCTCCTTCCTTGCATAGAAGACCGGAAGGGAAGGTAAATATTTATCTCTGGCCGTCTTATCCACTCGTCACTCTATGAACTTAAAGCTGTGCAGTCCTTCTCTTGACTAATGCAAAATGTCTGCAGCCATATACATGATATTTTTAAAAAGCACTGTTTTCCAGACAGTGACATACTTGATATACGCTTTTGTTGTGTCAGTGTAGATTGAAAGCAAACCTGTGAGTAAGGAAAGGTAGACCATGCAGGAGCAGAACATATGACGAGCAGCTGATTATGAGCGCACGCATGTGAGGGAACAAACCCAGATGTTGGGAGGGAACATTTGGAGCCAGAATGCAAACGAACATGGAGCGGAAACATAACCGTTCAGAGATCCTGCTCATCAATTGTTGAAACAGCCTCTGGCTCGACATACTCCTGACTCTGGGTCTCAAGTATTTCCTGCCGATGCTGCTGTGGCAACGGTGTCCAAGGACAACACGTTTTCCTGGATCTCCGCTGGACGAGTCCATGCCAGCGCAGCATATGTTCGGCAGAAACCTGGGTGGATGGGGAGAGAGGTGGGGGTTGGAGTACGTCACTATCCTGGCCCCTCAGAGGGTCTGGTCCAAGCTTAAGAGTCATTCTTCATAAACAAAAAGACAAGAAGATAAATATTATTCGCCTTTGTCTTCAGATACTTTCAAGATTCAAGCTGTCAGAAAATGTCAAGCTTTGGAGGATTTGATGAATTCCAAAATGCGAATATTTTGGAATCTCCACATAACACTGACTATTTTTTCTCTTCTTCTTTTTCACAAAATGAAGGGAAGGGGTGGTGATGAATGACTCACTTTTAAGTCTTGCTGTATTTTCGTTGTGAATCACTTGACCTTTGTTAAATCAAACAGGGCATCTTCCAGGGTGAGCCGTTGAAATCATTGTTTTGTCATTCATGCGGCGTTGCTCAAGAGACAGCAGTGGAGTTTTGTCTTCGCTAAAAAAGCAGCTCAAACAAAGCAATTTGATATTAAAAAAAGGCTCCTGCATTCCTGCACACGTTTCAATGCTCCAGAAGTGTGGGAATGTGCTCAGGTGGTTATGGGGTTATCGGCCACGTGTCTAAGTCAGAGAAAAACAAATGGAAGCCAGCTGTTGTTGCCACCTATGTCCTGATCCATATGGAACCGTCAGGATGAGCTGCAGGTAGATGGTGTGAGTAGGACTTTAACTGCGTTCACTTTCACAGTGTATCCTTGTAATCTGTGGTAAAATTACATTTTTTGTTACTGCAAGGATGTAATTCCTGATGTGACAGGTTGCAACAAACAGCTAACAATCATGATGTTGTTTGAGAGGAAAGGCTGAATGTTTTGTGAGGAAAGTCAAATCAGTTTTATTCTGCAGTTGAAAACTGATTGCGTCAAAGTGGTGCGACAAGTCCGTCCCCTTTCGAAGGCTCCTTCAAGTACATCCTTCTATTCTCAAGAAACCGATGAGTGGATCCTTCTTGGGCCAACTTAAAGCAAATGGGAGACTTGACCATCTCATTTGGTTCGGCCGTCGAGCTCCACTTGATCTACAATGATTACTCTTTTCTAGACTAAGCAGACTGGGGACCTGGACCAGAACACTTTCTCTCAACTACAAAGACATGGTAGTATGACACTTACGTATGTACCTGTCTTATACAAGATCGAGGACTGTGAGAGGCAAGAGTTTTTTAAAAGTTGTGATAGCTTTCTTGTATTCTGATTAAAAAAATAGGATATTCATGGTCATAGTCTCAAGATGTTTGTTTCATAGTAAGAACAGTGTCATCTGATGTGGCAATATGACACCATTGGTCATTCCACAGAGACAAAAACAGAGAACAGATGGTAGCTACACATTGAACACTGATTGGACTGTCTGTGTGTGAGACTAGTGTTTTCCACTGTCGTCATAGAAATTTAAGATGACACAAGGTCTGTATCATCTGATTTGAGAAACCAATTCCACATCAACCTCCCACACACACACACACCAATATAACATCCTCCCTTGTATCATACACAAACATGCACACAGAGACCCACTCACAAGAAGATTAGATAGATTATTTTAGCCTGTTATGGTCTGTCCCCTTAATAACTTGTACTTCCTGTTCCCACGGTAGCAGTCACATCATAAACCACGATCAGTGTCCAAGGACCCCCTTGTTGTCTCCCACGACGACTCCTTCGCTTAGCCTCTAACAAGAAAAAACAAGTTAAAATCAACAGATGATTGAGGACGAGCTTTTAATTAAAACAGCGAAGCAGCTCGGAACCAATTTTTTTTCACATGCAATTTAGTTGCATCATCTACACTGGGATGTTTCATTCAAGAATATTGCGATTGCTCAAGTTCCCACCCAGGCATCAAACCCTGTTATTTAGGCCGGCATGACTCTGGCCTTTTGAGAAGCAGTCGTTAACCACAGGGCAAAGCAAGTCACAGGAAAGGACTGCAAGGATCTTGGTGTGGTCTGCTGATGTTATTTTTGGAGCCTCAGATGAGATTCTTGCATTTTGTTTAGTTTTCCTTTTAGTATAAATGAACCCAAGATTCGTTTTTCTAATTTCATATAACTGCAAGTACATTAGAAACAAGTTATTTAAAGAAGTCTTAAAAAAGGGAGCAACTTTTTTTCTCAAAGCAGCCTTTGTATATGCAAGGTCTCAAAATGACTCAGTTATGGGAGGGAAAGTGTTTTTTTCTTTTTTTTTTTCTCCAAAAGCGTCACCTACATTTTCCGACATGGGCAAACACTCTGTGTTCTTCAATGCCCATGATTTAGACTGGCTTATTTTTCCAATAATAAACTATATCAGTGAGGAATGTGAGGCTGTTTCCTTTGGGCCCTCACTGCTCCACTTAAGAAGCTCGAACAGTGGGGGATTATAGGGTGAATCATGAATAGGTCTTTCTTAACCATGTATGTAACCACTCCAGACATGTGACCTATGATGCTGGGCGCTGATGAGAATGTTCATGCTCTTCCTCTGTGATGTGGGACTGTGACAGTGTGGCCTGTAATGATGACTCTCAAGGCTAAATAAATGTTTCGCATACTAAAAAATATCTGTATACAAAAGGATTTACACAGTCGAGAATAGACTGCACTGCCAACATATCCACACAGATAACCATAAAAAGATGAGGTTTAGTCATATGACTGTAATAAGAGGGACGTTATAATAAGAGTTAATCATTTGTATCCAGATGAATCCAGGGAACAACATATTGGTTGGTCTGTCAGTCAGAAGAACCAGGATGCAATATCTCCACCAGTATGACACTCAGTCGTGTGGATACATCCACCAACGCCCAACAGTCTCCTTAAATTCAATCAAGCTGCACCCAATTTGACACACTGAGAAATGTGTCCCCTAAATATCACATTGTAAGGAGAGTAATGACAAATTCCTGGGTCCGCCAGTTTCTTTACTGATCCATACCACATCGTTCCACCACATTATGCAGTAATCCAAGATTTGACTTAATCTTCCTTACATACAAATCGACAGGGGTGGAAATGTAACCTCCTTGGTGGAGGTAGCAATCGTGGATTGCAGTGACATTTAAACAAATTGAGGTCGCCTCAGGATTAATGGTATGGTGATCCCCTTATTTTTTCTCTATTGCATCCATCACGTAACATTCCTGTAAACTCTTGTTCAAACTGCCCTTTTTAAATCCTTCAGTTTAATGCTTCAGCACATTGTCGTTCATACGAAACCACACACGCCCGGTGTTCTAGTCTCACCTGCGTTGACTGAATGTGTTTGCACAACATCGCTGATGGATCAGATTGTGACGTAGACCAGTTGCCCTGTAGCCGTAGAGGATGGTGTGATTGACAGGGGGAGGCCTGGTCTATTAAATTATATGCCTGTGTTGGATGTCCACAGGAGGTAATGAGTGGATAACTCGAGTCGTGCTCTGTGTCGGCCTCTGCACTTCAATCATCATCCATATCCACATGCAAGCTGCTGTGACCGAAAGAAATCTGTATTTCATTTACACTGCGCTTGGCATAACCGCAGAGCGCATCATGTGACATGTTACAGAGGAGTCTTGTTGTCCTTGGATCCTTCCCCCTTTGAGTATGACCATCTGTGTCCCTGGTGAGCTAACACTGATGGCAGTGCACAGTTTTTCCCAGCAAGGCCCCTAAGAAAAGACTCATCCAGAGCCTCACCTCACATCTGGATGACCCAGAGGTTAGAGGCCAGGGATGCGGCAGCAGTCGGAGGGGGATTCATTCCAGTTTTCCCTTGTGTTTGGATTGTCCCCATTGCTTTGACGCATTGCTGTTTTTGCGCAGCTGGTTTTGTTGACTAAAAGGTTTCATGATAGATATGGTCACAACTTGATTTGTTTTTAGTAGAGGGAACAGGAAGAGGTGTTATTGCCAGGGTGCTGTTACCTCCACCGAGGAGGTTTTGTTATTTCATCAGCGTTTGTTTGTGAGCAGGACTACAAAAAAACTAAGGAACCTCCATCAAAGTTGGTAGAAGGATGTTCTATGTGTCAGGGAAATATCCAATTAAATGTTGATGCAGAGCCAAGATTTTCTTTCCCACTCTTTTTAGCATTGCAAGATGATTGCGTTTTGCAACATCTCAGATCTTGAGGCACGTTCAGGGGAGAGATTTCTATGAGTGTGTGCAATTTGGTTCAATTTGATTAGGTTTTTAAGGAGATTGTTGTTGGGGCTTGGCAGCGCTATGCGCTCTACTGACTGCCATTCTAGTTCGTTTATGAAGTGTACTTTGTATTGGTGGGTCTGGAGGTCTTTCACTGGCACATGGAAATCTGTGGAAATATTTAGTTTATTTTAGTTGACTGATTAACATTTATCTGAAATGGTCTCAGTGACATCATGTGTAAATATCTCTGGCTTTGCTTTTTTGCTCTACTAAGTGCGTCTGACAAATGACTATATTTGGAAACGTATTGCTGGCATTTGGGTCCTTAAATGCATTTCTTTGCTTTGGTTTCATTTAAAAGAAAGATATTGTCATATAATGTTTTATATCTATTTTTTTTTAAAGGATAGTTGAAAGAAAAGAATGTTTCTTAAACCATATCTTTAAAGATATCTTGTATTTATTTCATTAGAGCCTGTGTGTTTGGTTAAGAATGCTTGTAGAGTAACAACATGACATTTTAAAAAAAGCTAAAAAAACATGCCTCAGATATAACTTCCAAAACATAGGAGCAATCTCTCTTGGCTCACAGCCAGCGGTCTTACGAGGCAGCGTGTCTGGTCCTAATCAAAACCAAGTGGAGGGAGCCTTACCCAGCTTAGTGAAATAGCAATCTAAGGCAGAATGAAGTCCTATGTGAAAGAGGAAGGACACAAGTTTTGAGAGAAGAAGTCAAGAGTATGTTTTTCAAAAGCAGAGCGAGGAGAGAAAATATATTGAAGGAGGGTGGGGTGAATAAATGCCTATAATATGTTGGGTGAGACGGGGGATGGGGCTCCAAGGATGTGACTCAGACTCCCTGTCAAAACCAGCGGGGAGGGGACATGATGAGAAAAGGGATAGAGCAGGAGAGAGCCGAGGGGTGGAGTGGGGGAAAAGAAAACCCGGCCCCTCTTACACCACCCCGACTGTTTGGCATTCAGCGTCAGCAAAAACCTTAATGTGATCAAGATGGAAGTTGTCTATGGACTTTTCGCTGCTCCTCGACTCTCTGCCTGCCTTATGGGGCTTCAGTGCCTGTCCGGCAGTTTTACTGTGAGGATACAGACTGCAGTCCACAGAATGGATTCCAGAAACCTGGACTAAGGACTGCTGACAAAATATAGCATTTGTCAAGTCACTTGGAAAGCGATGGATTTACTTCACTCAATTGTGGACAATTTTTTTTTCAGCGGATGAATGAAAAGGAAAACACCTCTGGATAACTGGGCTCACAGCAAATCCTTCAACTGAAACCTCATATTTACCAAATACACGTCTACTGGATCGTAACAAAATAACCTGTCAACACTGGATAATTTACAAGTAGTAACCGTTGGTACTAGCATGAAATATCTCAACTGTATTGAGCTGTCAGTTCTGCTGTTGGCACGAGGGGAAGTGGAAGGAGCAACAGCTTTCGGACGTTTTTTGAGACCTCCCTTACTTCACCAATAACCAGGTGCAGGTTCATGCCAGAAGGGGCGCAGATGGCAGTTGGTGTGATCCAGCTCCACTTTTGAGGAAACAAAAGGTGAAAAGGCAGAAACACCTGCTTTTAAATATGTTTCATTTCTTTAATTTTGAATTTTAGGAAACTTTTAAGAAGGAACTGTGACAATGTAGAAAATGCTTTATTTTATAAATGTTCATTTGCAACAACTTAAGTGTAATTATATATGAAAAGAAATGTTTATATTGTATTGAAATTATATTATTATTATATATTTATATAAAAAAACGGTTTTGTAGTTTCCACTCACTTACTATAAAAGAGCAGCAGGATTGCCAATTGTACATCTTTGTACTTATGCTTCGATCATGAAAGCTTTTTTGTTTTATATAGCAGATGTTAAGGTTTGATTTAGTGCTGCTGAGTCCTTTTGTTCCCTCACTTCTGTACATTCTGGCCTAGAATAATAATAAAAAAATACACGGCACTGAGCTTGGTTCTAATCCTCTGATCGAACCCATGATATTTAACTTTTGATTCCAGAGAAGCGGCTTTTCAGGGACCCTGAGTAACGTTTCACTTTTAGTTTCTTTTAGTTGCATCACTCTCATCTGTGGGAGCATGGACGTGTGTGGAATGATAGTCAGCCAGTTTGAATGTTTGCACTGTTAAGTTGATCAATGGGGTGTCACCTTGTGAAGATGTTAAAAAGTAACCACTGCATCTGCATTTATCTGGACAGTTCTCTTCATGTTGTAGAATCCCGGCTGCTCTGTTGTTTTCACTCAGAGTCGCTGGCACGCTGCCATGTGAACGTATCAGTTTCCCATGTTAGATGAGAATAACAGGGGGCTGGTCTCATTTCATACAGAACCAGCTGAGTTTCTACTTTCCAAGAAACTGAATGCAATGTAATTACCTCCCTCTTAACCCACCACGCACTTCTCCTTGTCTCTTTTCTTTAGAAGTGTAATGTTATTTACCATATTATCATCTACACATTGAATTACTGTTAACTCGGCTTGGCTGTTTCTTTACCCTCTTTTCTTGCAGCTCTTATGGGACAGCGCAGGCTGAACACCATGCCAGTAGCCATACGGAAACGAAGTTGGGAGGAGCATGTGACCCACCCTTCAGGATTACAGTACAGCTATGACGATCTGGATCTGGTCTGCTGTCACGGAGTGGACAGCAAGGGGCCTCGGATGGGAGCAGGGGCCTCCAAACAAGGTCGCCGGACGAGGTGTGCCTCTATGCCCGAGGGGTCTCATCAACTGCCCACAGAGGACCTGGCTCCGACACGTGAAGTGCCTGCTTCCATTGGGGATGACGATACTGACATTGAGCAGTTGAAGCTAATGGGAAACAATGACAAAATTCCAGTGGGTTTGCAGGAGGAGTCAATTCACGGACCTCCTGAGTTGGTGGATGTCGACAATATTCCCCAAAGGGACTCTGAATCCGTGCTTCTACAAACCGCAAACATGGGGAGTTCTGGAGACTGTCATTGTAACAGTGGGTTGTTGACTGCAAATCTGTCTTGTGCAGCTGATAGCAGCAGCAGTCACACTGAGAAAACCATCAACGGTGAAGGTGAAATAGGCACAGAGATTAGCCAGAGACTCAACATCTGCAATGACGATAGTGTCTTAAAAAGGCCACATATCTCTCGTGAAACGCAACAAAGCATCTCTATCCCTTCTAACAATGGGCTTCCACTGTCTGAATCTGCTGGTGACCAGTCTGGCAAACATCCAAATCATCAGGACACAAAGGAGAGCCACACAGAGGGTTACAGCAGACCTCCTGAAATCTCTGGGGCCACGCGAAACGGGTCCATTGCTGCTGAACTGGAACCTCAAACTGACCTCCCAGATGTTGAGGAAGAGACTCTTTCGACATCTGAGCACGCTGGTGCAAATGTGATTTCAACTAGTTTTGTGTTTTGCAGTTCAGATGATAAGATGGAGGGCAGTGATGCCAGGTCACCGGCTAACAAAATTGTTGCTGCCGACCAAGTTGTGACTTCAGTGGTAGATGGAGAAAGGGACCATGGGGTAAGGGAAAGCTGGAGCGCAGACTCTGCTGACGAGCTGGATAAATTAAATGACCTAGAAACCTTAAATGAAAAAACAGGACTTGCACGTCACTCAAGAGACATTGGAGGAGGAGGAGGAGGAGAGCGAGATCATCTTGACTGCACTGGGGCATTGGATCAGGCTCGTGGATGTGAAATATCCTACCAGACTTCATTGGAAAAAAGTAATATTAAAATAACAGGGATGAATAGGCCTCAGGGAGAGGAGTGGGCACAAGCAGGAAGCGGAGAGAAAACAGCACAAGTCAGGTATGGGCCAATCACGTCATCTGATATTTGTTTCAAAGGCCAGTGTTGCTCTGTGACAGTTACCAGCAACATGCCCTCTGGACAAGGGGACACTGGAGATTCAGAAAAAGACCCCGGGCCGACAAGCATTACTCAATGTGCTGACCAGTATGTGGAAACGATGACCTCAAGAAGTCAACCAACAGAAGACGTGGATGCGAGCTCAGTGTCCAAGGAGTTGTTTTTATCTGAGGATCAAACCATTGATCAGTTGTTGGAAAATAGTTCTTCAAAACTGGACACTATCCTAGAAGTTAGCTGCATTGAGCCAGAGGACGCCCCGGCACTGGATCTTCAAAAGAACATTAACTCGAATATGGCCCAAAATCCAGATGTTCAACCGTCTCATATAAATGATGAACATACGGCTACCGAGCAGCTTGCCCGAAACCTGCCATCATGCTCCACAGAGGTCAACGATGAGCATTCACCAGAAGGAATCCATGGCAACCAAGCCTCTGGACGTTACTCCAGTGAGTCACCTGCCTCTGAGGTGGCAGATGGTCAGAGGGAACACCACAGGCCAGGAGCCACAGTGTCTAGCATGGAGGAAGCAGATGAGACCGATCATGCAGTTACTAACAGCGACACACACCTTTCCAGTCCACTTTCAGATGGAACAAACGCGTGTGTGGATCTGACAGAGGACAACGTGGTCAAAGTGCGCATGAGAAAGGTAAGGATTTATATTATATAGACGTGTGACTTTATTACTGTTGTAAATATTACTTTTGTGTTTGTTTCTGATTAGTTACTGTGGCTCTGGCCTTTCAGCAGCTCGGATTAAGTTCTTTCTTGACACGAGCTGACACTTACTGGGCATAAACGGCCTGCAAATCATTTTTGTCCCACACTCTGGCAAGCATCAAGGAAAACAATGACTTCACTCTCACATGCTTACAGATCTGTGAGTGGGGGGATCTGTGAAATGTTTTACTCTCTCAACCACGCATTGCAAAACAAGGTCCTATAAGGGCATGAGGACTTTGAATGTAGAGGGAGTCGGAGGCTCGAGTCATTTCAGGGGAGAAAGGCTGAAACGGCTTTCTCCAGCAGATTGTGCACGTTGTTCTATTTACACACTGCTGGCCAGTCAGCTTGTAAGAGCCAAACCCAATGAACACTTCATGATTTTGAGCTCATTGGAACAAAAAGCAAAAGCCAGGAAACTGACATGGTATTTATTAACTATGTGAAGTTGCAGCGTCGGGCCTTTTGGAATGACAACAAGAAATCCTTTAGTTACGACTCATCACGCATTAAACAGGCATGTTGTTTAGACAAGTACCATATTGTGGAGTGTCAGATTCTTGTGATATGTTCTAGTCGAAGACGACCGCCCTCTTGTAAACAGCAAATCTGACTGAGTTCAATGTGAAGTCATGTGCCTGAGTTGATTTCAGAGTTGTATCTTTGTACAGGATTACAACAGGGTCATCCCAAGACTAAAAATTGGGGTAACGTTTAAATAGCTCTATTCAATATAATTTAATGAATGTGTAGTTGTTAACAGCTTCAAGGACATTTGAAGTGTTTATCAACGTGTTTTATTTTCCAACTGTTGTGACTCTTTTGGAGAATTTACGACAATTGTTCTTTACTCCAATGTAATTCATTATCCTTTTATACACCAGACTTCTTATGTTAATAACAGTTATTGACAAAAACACCAACACTTACAACTACATGAGTGTGTAATAAATCATTTATTAAATTAAATATCCTGCATTTAAATATGATAGTTGAATTAAAGTGTTGCTGAAATGTGTTTGTCAAATAATAGTAATTTTACAACGAACATTGAAATGAGTATTTCTACACAAGTACTACCTCAAAAAAGGCCTGACTGTGCACATATAGGATTAGGTCTGTTAATCATTAACAACTGCTTTTATATGAGTTTAAAACAAACAGAAATTTCTGTGTTTTTTTAGCTTGAACAGCCTGTTACACAGAAGCGCGCTATGAGATGGATAATGGCATTATATGTTATTTTCATGGCCATGGTTTTTATTAAGTGACAGTGTGCTCACTGTGCTGCATTATGGTGCTTTGTGGTAGTGTTTGGTCATATTCAGATGATTTTTGACTTGGTCAAATCTATTTTCAGTCTGCTACATCTGGATCTAAACAGATAGTGTATGTGCGTGTTGTCATTCTGTTGCTAAGGCTAATGCAGACTCAAAACCCCCCCTAAAATAATATAAAACAGATTTCTCTTAGGCTTTTCTTTAAATTAGCTATGATGATCTGTGTTCCTGAGAAGCAAATGAGTTGTGTAATTCCAAAGAATTTAATATAATTATTATTATTATACATTATTTCACATTTCTTGTCTTGTTGATGTCACTCCCCCAGCTGCCTTAAATGGGAGAGCAGTCCAGTGTAGGGACATGGAAAACCAGTGCCACATTTTATTTCCATTGGATCCAATTTCAGTTTTAGGATGACTTCAAGTCCCTGGAATAAATGCCCCCCCTTCAGCCATAAAGGTGGAAGGCGCCAGTGCAATCCATCGAGCATATGGTAATAGCTTGTCTTCTCTTTGACAACAGGGCTTTCACCACAGGCTGTATTTACATTCTGTACTAAGGCAGTTTACCTTTTAAACGTGCTCAAGGCAAGATCATGAGGACAAAACAGAAAAATTACAGTAAAATTTAACATGATTATATCACCAAGGGAGGGAATATGTAGAAAATGAAAAAGATCTTGAATATTATCAAGAAAATCACTGAAGTCATGTCCTCTAATAAATTGACATTTGCAGCAGGAATTGTCCCTGACAACATATTGAAGTAATGGTAGTGTTTCCAGTAAACCATGTTATTGTTGAGGATTCAGTTTGTAAAATGAACCCATCTGGTTTGCATAATGGCTCGAGATTAGCCTGATATTGGGCTTTGTTACTGTGTTTATTTGTTTTAGCAACAAGTCCTTATCCTGACCTCAGGGCTAAACTGGCTCAACAGTCATTTATCCAACAAAAGACAACTTGGCAACGTCGCCCTCTCTCTGCTTGCTCTTTTATTTTCTGTTTTACTGTCTTTATTTATTGACTTCTGGTCACTGTTTATGAATGAAAATACCGACATTATGAGTGTCCGTGTAGTGTTTTGATTCAAGATTCTCTGCACTCTATGTTTAGCACAGTGCAGAAAAGAGACCCTCAGTTTAATGGACAGGTCTGAGAAATGGGATGCTGGCCACCAAATGTAAGAGGGGGTTTGAAAAAAGAGAGCAGGGAAATGGGGAAGGAGGGGTCTGTGAGTTCAAACAGTGTGGGAACTGTCTCCCATCTCGAAAAAACAGGAAGTGGGGAGGAATGTAACACAAACCTCAAAAGATAGGAAAGGGAGAAAAGAGACCGTCTGAGAACAACCAAACCACCAGAATGCCCCCGAAAAAACCTTGCCTCTCGGAGGCGCCTGACATGGCGCTGCACTTGTTTTGTACTTTTTGTGGTTGTTGTTGCCATCTCGAGCCAGATGCTTTTGTTCATTCAGCGAGGCCTCGTACAGATGTCATTGTTTTACCCCCATACAATGTTGCATTGTGTAAAGTCTGCCAAGGAGACAATATGGGACAACATGCTAGCGAGGAATGCCAGCGACGGCATCAACCTGTGACTATGACACACACGGCCCCTCATGTCTTATTTTCTCTCTCAGCAAACCCAACAGGAACTGCTCTTGACGGGCTAATTAGGCACTAACTGGACAATAAATGTAAGCGAAAGTCATAAGACGCTATTAGGGAGCGAGGAGCCTTGTGTTGTGATGCAGATCCATGAGCCTGTCAACAGCCCACCCATTAGCATTAGTCACAACTCGGTTCATATGAATGTTGTCATGCGTGCACACCCATTGTAAACAATTTCCAGCCACAGTAGCCACTTCTGAGGACATGCTTGAAATGTATGAAGGATTGAATTCATCCTACACAACTTGGATGAGATGTCTCTGAAGTGTTTCACATTTAGGAACAGATGCAACTCGTGAAAACAAGGCTTCCAATTACATGTTGACGTGATTCTGTACCTTTGCACAAACATGCAGTCACAGTGGCTTTGTCCCATGAGCTCACCCTCATAAAGTGTTTTACAGGGTCTGTTGGACCATATTGTAACATGGTTTGTTTGGGACTAATGAGTCCAGCCGTGTGATGTAATTTCTCTGGGGAAGGGGGGGTCATCTCGGTGGAGAAGCTCAGACAGAGAGCCACACCCAGAGCCAGGATAAAGAACATGGAGAACACAAGGAAATGAAAATGTTTAGAGCCGAGTAGAGTGAGATTTTATATATTTTAACAAGGGCTTATAGTGCTTCAAATAAAACAGGAAAGAGGTGCAGTAAAAGACAGAGTGGTATGTGTGTCTCATTTCGCTTGTTTTACTGGAGACACACCACCTGAGGTCAGTGTGAGACTTGTAATCGCAGTGTGTTGATGGATTGCATTAGTGCATAGAGCTTTAGAGGACTATGGGCGAAATACTCGGTACCTTGAACTCATAGGATATTAAGAAATGGACCAGAGATGTTATAAAAAGATAAGCACATGGTGGAGAAGGCTACAGCAAGAGCAGGGGGTGGAGGAGTCAGGAGACTTGTCAGAGGTTGGAAAGCAAGAGGAGAAAAGAAAGGAGCCTGAACTTTTCTTTTTGTCATGAAGGGACAGAAGCCAATGTTGAGTTGTCAGAATGTAGTCAGGTATTTATTGGCTTAGACATCACAAGTAGTTGTATATTTGATATGATCAACAGTGGGGATGGGTAATAAGATCATTTCAATAATTATCGCAGTAAAGTTTTCATAACCGAGGTTCAATACATATCAATATATTGCTTAAGCATTGTGCTAACACAGTGATGAGGTATAACACATAATTGTTCACATTTGTAAAATGTTTTGTTGATTATTCTTTTCATTTGTCTAAGACGTGTTTAAAACCATAACCTTCACTCAGGAGCATGAGTCACTCTTTAAACTTAAAATAATAAAAATAGTGACTTTTATCATGACAATTATAGTTATTGACTGATGTGAAAATGTATATCTTACTGTGATTTGGATGAGATTCCAATGATATAATTCTTGTGCATTGCTCGTGCAAGCAGGAGACAAGCTGATCGATCTATGACCTGCCAGCTATAGTCCTCCTGTATTTATCACTGAGTAGTCACAAAAAACAAATGTGAGAAAAGTAAACTAGCAAAGCAGCTATTTCTAATGTTTAAATCAAACATAACCTGATCTTGAATAACTGTAAATAGATGCAATCTTAATTCCTGATCTATCTAATTTATTAGTGGTCAGATGACTGCAACAAACAAAACATGACATCATCAAGATAAGAACTTTAAATGTCCCTTGTTCAGATCAGGTTAAAACTGTTTTATCTTATTTGTCTCCGTGCTCAGCGTGATCATGCTCGACTGGATTCGATGGTGCTGCTGCTGATGAAGCTGGACCAGTTGGATCAGGAGATTGAGAACGCCCTCAGTGCCACTTCCTCCATGGACAGCACCCCCACCCTCAACAGGCGACCACTCCTGGTACACACCTTTTATGTATCATGTTAAATCAACCTGCACTGAGCCACAGGATTTTATGAGCTGCATCTTATGATTAAAAACTCACTAATTTTCCTTCAGATGTAATACACTTGTTTGTCCCATAGTGGCCACTGTAGCCATAGCAATGGGATAAGACTGAAGGATCATCACTCATCTACCTTGTAAAAAGGATTTTTGTTATAAATAAGGAAAAACAGAAACATTACAAGTAGATATTTACATTTAGTGCAACAATGTTAATTTTGCATTACCATCTTTTTTTCCTTTTTCGTGTGCAGGAGTCGGAGTCTGTAAGTGCGTCACAAAACCCTCCTCATGCAAACAGTCCTGCTGCCTCCTCCTCAGGACCTGTACCTGCCCTCGGAGCGAAACCCAAGAGTGGGGTAAGTCAGGAGCTACGTGCTGTATCAGAAAATCTGCACCATAATGAAAAAGACATGAGGTCATTCAAAAATATCTTGGGTGTGAGTTGTTTAATGACTACCCCTTACACATCCACACACACACACACACACACACACACACACACACACACACACACACACACACACACACACACAAACACACACACACTCTGCCTACAGTCTTTACTTTACTTTTGTCTTCTTATCCTTAAAATTAAAATAGTTTTCATGACTTTTAGATAAGCCACAGCTTTATGTGTGTCTTATATGATACATTATTTAAAACGGCAAACGTTAACATGTTGTTCTTTCTCTGTATATTGGGGAGGAGTGCCTGATTCCCTAGTCCTGTACTCAAATCTAATTCTAACCTTAGAAAACAAGTCTTCAACCTGGAACAGCCCATTGAAGTTGTGACGACTGGCTAAAATATCCTCAAAAGAACGATTTTGAACCAGAATTTGTCAACACACGCACACACTCATACTGACTTTCCTAATTGTAGGAATGTCCCCCAGCACTTAAGGCTTAGCCAAGCAGACGTTAAAACTCTATAATTAGCCTGCTTCCAAAGATGTACACCCCTTCGCCCCAACAAAAGGGTCAGAAGGTGGGCTCAGGGAGGTGAAAAGCCAAGGAAAGGGGGAGGAAGGGGGGAACACTTCAAGTGAGACGCTGGTCTTCAAACCCCTTGCTTGCTCACTTAATGACTTTGTCAGCCTTGCTTTGGCATTGCTTTCAGAGCGAGTGTAAAGTGAACAGGGCCGGCGGACTGGGCACTCAAGCAAGTGATTGTTAGAAAGGAAATGTAAAAAGGACACTTTATCTCCTGATGAAGCGATGCATAATTGCATACGAGTTAAACGTAGGGCAGGATGTTTCTGTTGCTAAACAGTCCTCTTATACCCCCAGAACAAAAACCTGCAACCCGTGGAAAAGTCAGAAATTCTTCATATCTCTTGCAATTCCTTCCCGACTTTGCTTTGTCTTGTCACAACTTTTCTGCTGTCACACAAAAGAGAAATATTTATTCAAGATGCGCGTATCAACATATTCTATAATGTGAGCTGTATTGTGTCTGTGGCCAACTGTCTCCGCGGCCTCCATTCCTGCAGTAACCCAAGGTAACTCACTAAGCTTGGGTAAACACTGCTTTCACTGCGCCTAATAGGAGGCTTTTTTACAGTGGAGGCCCTGTGGGGTGATTGATTGAGGCCAAACAGATGATGACTTCATGAAGGGGATTCTCACTGGTTAATAGTTGTAGGGGTCTTTTGAGTCCTTTCAGAGTTTAAGTTTTGTGACGCCCACTTAATCTTTCTAGCCACACAATACAAATTCTTTCAATGATGTCAACATGAGGAAGAACGGTGGAGGTTACGGCTTTAATTCAATCTGAAATCACAGTTGTGTTTAGTTGATAATAAAAATTAAACCTGGATGTAAGAGGTTATTCAAGCACAGAATAATTACTGTAATTTGATTATATAATTTATAATAAATATCTACTAAATTCTAAATAACAGGGAAGGCTGTGTGTCGTGCCAGGATTTCACTATAAAATCTTCCCGGAGGGGAATATGTGACCTTCGACGTGAACGTAATCTCACAGTGTAATGTGAAATAACACATCCTCTCTCCAGGCATTAGTCATCATGCTGTTCACCTTATTGTTCATGTCCTTTATTATTATAGATTACATAGTGACTGAATAACCAGAACTGATTACAGTGCAACAAAAACCCCAATTTCAAACTTCAGCCTCCGAAATAACTATCACGTTTGTGTCAGATTGTTTTTGATTAGTGTCGACAATGATGTAACAGGACAAGCTTCAGAATAATACGATTATTTTGACTGCTGTCGGATCATATACATTTTTTCCCTTCATATACAGTGATTAGATCAATACATACAGTTAAAACAAATCTTGTACTGTGTAAATTTTTAAGATAAGACAATAAAATGAGATAAGACTTAATTAATCCGACAGAAAGGACACGTGTTACAGCAGCAGTCAATTCAAGGTGTAAAGAACAAAATATAATTAAAATAGTAAATAAAATAGGAAAAGAAAATATTGAGATGATAAACACAGCCAAAATCCAAGCAACGTTATTAATAAAAGAAGCTAAATCACAGACTCTGCTACATAACATGTACGTTTATATATTATAGACAAATTTTAAGTGGCTTTATTTTGAAGTTGCAGCAACACAAAAATTGCTGCAGTAAACACTCCCATTATTAACTAGTTGCCTTGCAGTAAAGCAAAACAATATAACTTTGATACTGTATACAAAGATATACTGTATATGGTGTCTGATTGTCTTTGAGCCCTGAAGATGGCAGTTCACGGATACTTGCTGTCCAATCTGAGGAAGCTCGATAGGATTTGCCATGAAGTACAAAGCCAATAGAGACCAGAGACACATTTGTCAATTTACAATGTAAAAGCTGTCAACCAGGCATTTACAAAGTAAAGTACAAGTTTATATTATTTGCCAAGATCTCTAGACACTTTTTTTACTTAGTGAGTATTGTTTATTGGGAGTAGATTGACGGGCAAAATGCATTTGTCCATAAAGTGTAGAAAAATTGGTCTGAGTACTTTCTGAAACCTCGATTAAAAGGTTACATATGCAACTCTATAAAATCGGAATGGCTGCCAGATGTGTATCCAGGCATCAATCAGCTGTAAAAATTAAATCAGTGTGGAAAGTTTGGTGGGGGGGGTGTGTGAAAGTCTTATCTCATGTCTTCTGGATGGTTGTGTGTGTGTGTACATGGGCGTTTGTCATGTTTATCATCGTGCCTTTGAATTCCTTCCATCTTAAGCTGGATTATGCAAGAAGTCACTGTTGTTACTGTCCTCCTGACACCTCCTGGGGTTTAGTGTAACACTGTGGTGTGACAGTTCCAAGCACATACTCGCACCGTCCTTTTATGTAACCATGATAAACGATGGTATGTGGCCGTGTACGTTGGTGATGAAAGGGCCATTCACTTGGCATGTACAGTACCGTTCACCCACAGCTGTGGATAAGGCATTGGGTTCAAGTGAACAGATTTTTTTTTTTTAACTCCTCAATAACTTAGCTGGTGGCTATTGTTAGCCTTCAGCAGGTGGCTGTTATTCTTGCATCGAATGTGGGGCTAACATCTCGCGGATGTTGTGCCACAGCAGGTGCTTTTTCTCATGGTGCAACTGCTATTCTTTGCCCAGAGTGTTGTTGTTGGCAGGTTTCTATTATTTGCTTAGTGAAACAGGTGTCTTACAATGTTGTTTGGCTTTGCATTGTTGTGTTGCAACAGGTGTGTCTTATTTTGTTGTTATGAACTTTTGTTTGGGTTTATATTATATGTAGCTATGCAATTAATTTATCAGGTAATTGTTAAAAAATGCAGACTATAAAAATAAAAACGAGTTGTTTTGTCAAACCATAGAACAGTTGAAAACATTCACATCTGAGGATCAAACCAATACATTTTTGGTATTTTTGGGCACATAAATTGTGATTTAATTTGCATTATGTCTTACGTTTGCAACTGTTGATTCAGATTTATAAGCACAACCTGTGGTGACATACTTGGGTTATGCTTGGCGCGAGAAGCATTTGTTATGCGGCTCTATTCTTAGGGCTTTGTGGCTGCAGAGGATGTGCCAAGCCGCAGAGGTGGGTGGAGGCTGCTGACCCCTGACCACCTTCCTCTGAATGTTACAGTCGGAAACAACATATCAGTCACCTTCAGTGCTTAGTGTTCCCACCAGCAGGACATAGACTCAGAATCCCCTTGAGGCCTCAGGTGCTGGACCCGCCGCAGAGCACGGCGGTCTGTTATATTTAGCATAGGGGCATTGCATATGGAGACATGGAGGGTGCTGCCCTTATCCCCTCCGTCTTTGGTAAACATTCCACAACAGGGCAACCTTTAACCCTGTGTTTGGATCTGTATTCTGTCTCCAGGGCAACAGCACTCCAAACACAACTCCTGTCATCTCCTTCAGTGGTTATGCTGCTGTTTGACACAGATTTCAGAAAATACATCTCTCAATTTTCCATGTCAGGAATCAAGGGAATTATCTGGCGATGATTGATTGAGAGATATTTTTAGTTTTTAAAAGTACAGAAAGAGGACTTGCTGTCACTTGGTTATGTATGTGCATAGCTCTTTATCTGTCTATGCTTAGCTGGACAATAGAAGCGATGTGGTTTGCGTGCTAAGGTCACTAGCAGATCTCTGCTCTGGTCTTCCTCTGTCTTCCGCTTTGGCAGCCTCACAGTCCCCAAACATCCTCTATCCAAACCACACCTTCTCAATGTCCCACTTAGACAGAAGACACAATATTTTTGCTACTTTCACTGCCTTTTTTTTTTGCTTTCTCCATTTGCTCCCACTCTCTATTTCCCATCACTGGACAATAGTCAACACCATGTGCAGTATATGTAATTAAGTTTGCCTACAAATACGTCCCAACAACATATTTGGCTTAAAGATTGTAGTCGGCCACAATGAGTCAGAGAGCAATGAAACCAGCCCCCATTCCGTCTGACATGGGGTGCCAGTAGTGGCTCTGGTCACGGCCACGCTGGCTGCTTTGTGTGGTGTCATTGTCCCCAAGGTCACTCGCCTGCTGAGCACAGCTGTAACACGGAGACAAACACCGGCCCGCTGTGATTTATAAAAAAGAGGGTGAGGAGAAAAAAAGAAAAGACTTGTGTTTGGAACAGGATGTGGAGGGTGAACCTCTCCTCCACCCCCACAAGGAAATCTTGTTTTTCCTGTCGATTCAAGGCTACAGTCTTAGCATGAAGCACTCCAGGAACAGGAGAGAGAGGATATGTTGAGTAAAAATATATCTCAAGAAAACCAAATCGAAAAGCAAAGCACACATGCTATCATGGAATTAGTTGACATCGTCCACATGTATCAGCCTGACTGATGTTGCATAGTGCATACTTTTTTTGTTTTAGCATCTGATGTTGAATGAATACATTCTTCAGACAGCCTGTGCTCAATGGCAGCCTGTTTGTTTTTATGACATTCTGTGGCACGCCGCCGAAAATACATCAACTTTATCACCCTTGTGATTTAGTGACTCACATATGGTTTTTGGTGCTTTTGCAGTTTAACACATCACACTTTTTCATTCAGCTTGACAATATCAATCCAACATGTTTGTAACTGATGAGTACTGGTTGGTAGTGGAAGACAACCTCTGAGTCAATGAAGTAAAACACACAACTATTACGTAAAGGAGACGACACACATCGGGGGGAATAGTTGCAGGATGACGCTCCTTGTTGACAGTAAATCTTAGGGGATGACTGGAAAATACAGACATCTGGAAACACCCCTGCAGCCCGCTGATAATGAAGCGCCATAAATCTCAGAATGAACAAACAAACTGAATGCACTCTCAGAAACGCACACGCACATAGATTCACAGATGCTGAAACATGTACACAGGAATGCATTGAAAAACCAGGTGCGATTTAGACATTGAGGCTTGTGGGTTCAGGGTTTTAATTGGAACATTGGGCTTGAGCATGTGTTCACATTTTTGTTTTGAATGTGTTTGCATCCATGTTTGAAGTTATATTTCCTCAGCCAAGACACACCTCTTTGTGTCTTTGCCAATAAATATTATTTGCCCTCAGTTTGAATTTATAAGGAAGGATAAAAATAGAATTTGTGGTTAAGGCAAAACAATACCCACTAAAGTAGATAGTCAAGACTTTGCATTCCTCAGCATATCTTTTTTCTTGTTGTCCCTACTGACACATGTAAAGCGTCCCGGCTTCTCTTGAAGGGCGCAACATAAATTCAAAATATGACCCAGCCTTGGTTCCCCCACTGGTCCTTCTGTCAACAAGCCTGATGTCTGCCACAGAACTGCTGCAGAGGACAGTCTAATCCCTCTGCTCTCTACCAAAAATGGCATCGCCTATTGGGCTGGCATTGTTGATGCAGTCGAGATCCTAGTGCTTATCCCTTTTAACTTAAATTTGAACTAGTGAGCGGACAGGCAACATATTTTCTTAAAGTGTAATAAGTGGGCAGCAGAATAATGGGAATAAAACAGCCTCCTGTATTTTCGTCATTTGTTTCCAAACGTCAAACTCTCTCTCACTTCTTTCATATGATTAATAAGCCACTTGTGGAGGTATTTGATGACCTTATGAAGAAAAACCTGGCCTTTAATGGATAAAGTATTGATGAGTAGATCAGGATGTTTAATGTTTTTCTTTCTTATTATGTTTGTGTACAAAGAAAACAGAAAGAGGAGACAGTGCCTCTGCTGTTATTTTCCTCTTCTTTTGATGCTAAATGAAAACAACAAACACCACGTGTTTGACACTTTATTATCTTGTTTGCTAAATTTACCAGTCTGCTGGGACTTACTGTAATTGGTTTGTCATTGATTGACCAAAGTACTGCACATTTAGAACTATCAAAACAAAATGTTAAATTGGGATGAGTCATGTTTCTAACAAGTCCGGAAGCCACAGTGGGGAACATTTCCCACAGGATGATATATTCATGACAGCACCGGTGTTAGAGCTATTACTTTGATCTTTAACATTAGATTTCGCTGCAGGTATTCTCACTCTTGTGGTGCATGTGTGAGGTGTGAGTGTAGATTATAAGTGTTACCTCCAGATGCTGGCACCTTCATGAAAGTTTGCAGATTGCCTAATTTATTTATATGAGGATCCCTTTTGGCTTTGAGCACAGATTACCAAACCAACACTACTAACAAGTAGGAAAATTCCTTTTTAAAACTGTACCGGACTGGGTTTATAGAGGCTCGTGGTTTCTAGATACAAACTATTAAGTATCAGGACTGTTCACTTGTAAGAAAGACCTAAGAAGTGGAGTTTGGTGAGCATTTAGTCTGCCATTTGGAAAGAAGCCTTATGGTCAGACAAGTTAAGAGTTACTGTCTCGTCTGCTGATGGATTCCAAGGTCCAGTCGACAGTTCATAGTTTATGCTCCAGGGGCCCAGCACTAAATCCCACAAGACACTGCCTGAAACCAGAAGCCTGTTGCTTTGACTCACTCGTGTAAACAAAGGCAGATGTGTGTATTTCTGTCTCGGTGTGTGCATATCCACTTTTCTCACTCTCTTTCAGTCAACATCACTCCAAACAGAGCATAAGTCACGGCTCAAGGCCGAAGGAGAGAACAAGGCCACAACTAGCGGTGAATGCATACAGGTTTGTGTCTGAGAGAGTGAACCGTGTGTGTGGATGAATCATTAACTTCCTAACAAAATCAAAGACCAAATACCTACCCACTCACCTTAGCATTAAGTGTTATACAAGTGTCTGTGGGTCTTTCTGAGACGTTTTCAATGTGTCACCAAGTTTTGTTCTGAGTTGTTCAGCTGTTATCTTTTCGAATAGCTTTTTAAATCCCACATCTGGACACTAATGTACCGCCTCTGCAGGAAATGTTCCAACGCATCATTACACCAAGTCCTCACATCACTTCCTGTTGACACACTCCAAGTGTGACATATGGAAACTATTAAAATGAGGGGAGGGGGGATGCGGGGGAGAACATATGAGGGGAAGCGGGGGTTACACTCAAGGAGAAGGCTAAAAATGAAATTGTTTCCCACGTTTCCCTGCACACGTGCGCCCAGGGGTCGATGGAGCATGGAGAATAAATTCCTTTATAAGTGCAGGGCAGAAAGAGCACATTCATGCCAGTCAAAGAACAGAAATGTGCTCCAGATAACATCTCCAAAGGTCTTGGACAGGCGGCCGCGTGCACTCACAAACACTCACACTGTCTGTCTCCCCTCCATCACACACAGTTACCTTCCCTACTAGCGCTGGAGCCGGCACCTTACCTGACCATAAGCCATCTGCACCAATTTAGCCATTTGCGTTAAGTGGTGGAGAAAAAGGTTTGGGTTAGTCTGAGCCCCCTAATCCTTGGCCAGCATAGACCATGGGTGGTCACACACTCACATAGTGCAGCTGCAGTGCAGGAGGGGGGGCTGACTCTGAGAGAGTGGTAGTGGGGATGAGGGACGCATGGTGGACTTCTCAGGTTTGTTGTGCAAGAGCTACATGCCAATGGCTTGCTTAACATCTCTTACTAATTCACTCACACAGAAAAGCTTGTGCAAACAGCCACATGCAAGCAGGGTCCATTAGTAAAAAAACAAACTGTCATTTGTTACTGAGTCAATGTTTCACTGCCCAAAAATGTTCAAATACATCCATAGTTGGACCAAATGCTCAAATAGTTCCTAAATTAAAACAGTAGGCTACTAGTGGGTTGTCCAGCTAAAATATCCACAGATACCAAATATGTTGAACTGATTTTGGGGCAAAATTATGTCTACGAATTGATGAATATTTCCGTGTGTTGAGAGGATGACTATGTAAACAACATGGTCTTGGTCTTGATCTTACCCTCAGTTTACGCTCTATATATCAATAATGAGGAGCTGGAATTACTCTGTATTTGATGGTGTCAGACAGAGATGGCTTTAGCACTCAGTAGAGAACTTACGTCCCTTAAATTAAATTAAGATGCACCAGATTGTACTGATTTTTTTGGGGAAATATAAAAAAATGCTTCATCTGTCATTGTTAAAGTAAGTGAAAAAAAATCCATGGATCCGACTCCTGATCCAGATCCATAACAAAAGTTCTTCTCTGACCCAAACTTCGCCCTTTCTCCAAGTTTCCTGGTAATCTGTCCAGTGATTTTTGGACCGGGGTGTAAACAAAACTTCTTTGGCAGAGGTAGCAATTACAAGGAAACGAGGGAAGAGACAGAACTAAGACATTTATAGTCGATAAAAAGTATTAGAAATAACTAATAACAGTAAAAAATAACATACTAAAAACTGTATTGCAGGAAATCGGTTGCCCATTTTGACAGATGTAGTAAATCTTTAAAAAGATACCCAGGCCCTACTTGTTTATTTAACACTAATCAGTAATCCCAATAAGGGAACTGAATTACCAGGTTCTGTCATTATTGTCCTTTGTTAAAAAACACCATATGCTTTAGTAAGCTGCAGTATTTTCACCCAGAAATAACTATTTCTCACCAGACAACTAACTCTGGTAACAATAAAAATTTCACTAAACTGAAATGATTTGTTGGAAAACTGACTTTACTAAGCTTCTGGCCACAATAATGACCCTGCAGTGGTTAATCAGGCAGGCGCACATGCTTGTAGGCACACACACACACACACACACACACACACACACACACACACACACACACACACACACGTACACACGTACACACGTGTAAAGTAAACACACACACACACACACACACACACACATACACACGTGTAAAGTAAACACATACCATACCCCCTGTGCCCCCACACAAGCCACTTCCAGTAAATTAGTGGCAGTAAATGAGGCAGCTGACGCTTGTGTGCTCTGCAGCTTACAGCTCTCCAGTGGACACCTGACACGGCCAGACAACCCCACACTGGGACAACCTGCACTGTGGCATGCAAGGGGGAGCACAGGCAAACATCGAGAAAATATGTGGTCATGGTGCTATGAAAACACTGGTACTTACTGGTACCCATTCATTCACATTCTTGTCCGGCTCTGTGGTCTCTCACCCGCATTTATTCAACTGTACTTGCTATTATGAAGGAAAACACCGCATTGTGTGAAGGTGAGACTTGCACTGTGTAAGTGACTTCATGGGTCACTGACAGGAACCTGTGGTGTGGTGTTTACACAATAGGAAGGGCGACCTGAAATGTCTTGTTGGTGCTGAGCAGAGGAGCCCCACAGACCTCCCATACTGACTCCATTATTCAAGGCCATTCTTTCTGCAAGTAAATACCGAAAGTTATTTTAAGGTTTTCCTTTTTTTAAACACCTCTGTAGTTCAGAATGAAGCAAGGAACCTTCATGTGATGCCATGTTTTAATGTATCACAGCACAATTAAATAATGAGGCTGGTGTCCTTGTCTATTTTCATGTTTTGGATTAATCCTATTAAAAATCGTAATACTTTTCCTAATCTTCGTTTGGCTCTCAGCCCCACACCCATTTGTAAATCTTTAAAAATTAGTCACATAAAGATTTGTTTTTAAATCATTTTAATAGGCTGAGTAATTCACTAAAACAGCTGGGCTCTCTAGGTAGTTAGTCAACCAATCTAGCGGAAATGTTGCCTTTACTTGCTAAGAGCTGTCCACAGTAGCTGAAAACTGAGCCAATGTGGGCTTTGTCATTGCTTCCATTTCTGTAATTTGCTTGCTTCTACAGAAGTTAGCCTTCTACCCAGCTATCCCCAGATGGCCCGATAGCAAATCACTGTAGTGTCCAGTCTGACCTGACTAGCTGCCCAGAAGGCACATTATAACCTTTTGTCGTGTAAACCCAGCCATGGCTGAAGCTTTTGGCAAGCAGCCGTCCCAACCACTCACTCCTGGAGAGAAACCAGGGAAAAACAAATGTTGCTCAGTGGGAGTAAATTGTGCATTTGTTCAGGGGTTATTTTCACCTGTGAGTAAAAATATGTCTGGTGAGTTATTGAATATAATACAACAGGCTGTGTATATGGTATTAACCAAAGGAAACTAAAGGAACAACAACAGCATTGGACAGAAATAAGCTCAGGAATATAATCTGTACTTGTCAACGAGATCCATTAATTGTTTCTATGTCCTTTATGATTTGTTTACAATAACAATGCTTAAAACCCAAGTCTTTTAAATATATAATATGTAACAATCTTTAATTAAAATTTCGAAAAATTACTAGACATATATATACTTTATCCAAAATGTTTTCAAACAATGTTCAGACCCAGAGTATTCCCCCAATTTCAGTCCGGATCAGGATATTTTAGAATGTAGGACAAGATGGTGATTATCTCTTTTACGTTTGAAGGTCTTTTGCACAATATAAGTTAACTATCATTAGATGTTAGCAGGTGTTAGCGGCCACCAGCGGATGTTAGGGACACAACCTCAGTTGTGCGCCTTAGTGTCCTCCAGTATTTTGGCCTTGAAAACAACGATACAGGTTGGTTGTGTTTGTCACTTATAGATGATCAGGCTTATTCGTTGTTTGCTTGTAACGTGAATAACACTTAAATACTGTATTTAATACAATTACCTGATACATGAACATGATTTGCACCTGAGTCACATCTGATAGATTTTCATCAACAATATCCCATAATCACGTGCTGCTTCACTGTTATTGTGTTGTTTGAGAGACCGCTATCAGCCCAAGTTACACATTGTACGTTTAATGTGCACTGTGGGAGAAAGTTGATAAAATACCTCATATCTTGCTTGTTGGCCATGTTTTATATTCAACTGATTATAAAAGCAAAACAGCAAGTGTTTATCACTGTTGTCTTAGCTGAGTCTCACACCACTCAGTGTTTTGTGCACATAACTCACTGGTACGACTGAAAAAAGTTGAGTCCAACAGCTGAACCAACACCGAATATAAATCTCTCTCTGATTTCACCTCACTGTTGTTGTTCTGTTTGTGCCGATGATTTAGAGTCAGTGGACTGAGTGGGAGGCTGTGGTTTCTTCCCTGTGTCTTCTTTTTGGTCATTAATCAGCAATAAATTGTTTAGCAATTTGTCCACAGAGGGAATTTCACCCACTATGGGTCTGAAACGTGACCCATGAAGTGATTAATACTGGTTTTGCCCTCACATCATGTAGAACCACATGCATAACCACAGAGACACGTTCAAACACATATATGCACACAGACAAAAAGAACACCGCAGAATAATCGCTGGACTCTCAGATAACGTATTCGCAGATTGCTCCCCCGCTGGCTTCCAAAAAGTCTGAGTAAGGCAGATGGAGACCAAGACAACACTTAATCCAGCGTGAATCAGCCAACACGTTAACAAAAACAAGCTCACCTATGAGAGCAGGCATTGTGTTCACTCTCAGCAGACGGTGTCACATCTGCAGTGGTTCATCATAAAATATAGAACTCCATTGACTTTCAAAAAGCAAAAGAAGCCGTGACACTAATTATAGCAAAGTTATTCATTCTTCTTCTTTGTCATGTTCGATTCTTGCATGTTCTGTAGTCTGTAGTCAAAATAAATACTAATCATGCTCTTATCTTAAATTCTCTCTCGGTTCTCATCCACAGAAAATTAATCAAAATTCGAGGCCATGCAGAAGTTTGCGTTAATCAGATTTGTTAAATTTAGTGTGTGGTCCCATTGGACTATTAGGGAGTCATTAAGAAATGCCACAGTAGTGTGTTTATAACACATTGGAGGATTACTAGCTGTCAAAATCATGTTCCGATGCAAAGGTGAACAGAAAAGTTTTCACTTTTTGGGTAAAACTGATTTTAGTCATGATGCTAAATCAGAGGAACGTTTCATTACAGTGAAAGGAATCAGTTTATGGAATAATCCCAACAAAGAAACCAATGAATGTAGAACAAACATATTTAAAAACAACAATTAAAGCAAGTTTGTTGAGGAAATACAATGAAATGTGTTGATCAAGGTTTTTTTCTGTTTTGTTATTTTGTGTCAGGTAAATCATTTTTAGAGCTTCTTTAATATAAACTTATAAGATATAACAATATATTTTCTGTAACTTTGCTAAATTGAAAGTGCAAAAATGCTCTTTTAAAATGTGTTACACAGCTGAGCCCAACACAATGAATGTGTTCCTTAGGAGACTGTTGAGAAACTAGAGGGGTTATCCCCATTTAGGCCAGCTTTCGTCCTTTGTGGACGTTCAGGACAGTTTATAAACAATTCTGATATCTGAGTTGCTCAGACAACATGCTGTACAAACTACAACCTGGCCCAAGTACAGGTTCAAAATGGTGACCAGTGCATAAAAAAAAGAACTAAAGCTTGTAAGGGACTTAAGGATCTTCTCAGACACAGAAAATAATGCGGCACATAACCCTCCGAACTAATTAAAGAAACATGACAGCAGATTTTATTTTTGCACAGAGCCAGGTTGCCCTGTGTTTCTTGTGTTCCAAGGATGTAGCCTTGTATTACCATTTATAATTTTAGAATGATATTTATATTATCTAACACTTGACAAATAAAAAAAGGTTAAATGATTATTCCATGATGCTATTCAAAATGCTTATTATTGTGCTGAAACTGCTGTTTAAGTAGCTGTCAATGGGTAAACTGGCTTTAAATTAAACACAGCACCATACAGCTAAAGGACTCCAAAATAAAGCTGGTATAAAGTATTAAGGAAAAGTTGATATTTACAATTTGAGCCACACTAAGCACAATGTGCACTAAGTAGATAAACTGTATTGTGAAGGTACCATGTCCCTCCCGCTCCGGCTGATCTGTTCCAGGGGAGTGTGGATTAAAACAGGTCAGAGTATAGAGGTCAGCCGAGGAACCTGAGGTCAAAAGTCAGAGGCAAGAGAGACCTCTGCATTCCAACTGACTGCTGCCCACACACAAGCGCACACACACATACCCACACACAGCTCTATTCTTTAAGGAAAGCCTGAGTTGACGCAGTCATATTTATCTAAAACCCACAACAAAGCCAAAGAAGGAAATATTACGTGAGCAGAACGATGAGAATCTATTATAGCTACAGAATGTGTGATTTTATCGGGATTTCCAGACTACCTACACATGGGCTACACCAACAATGAATCAGAGGAGAGTGATGTGATATTTGTTCAGAAGTCTGTGGTGAGATTATTATCTGGTGTGACGTTTTCTAATAATCATCAGAAAACTATTCATATGCTGTCTTAGCAATAACATTCTTAGTGCAGGCATGCGTGTGTGTCTGATTGTCTTATTGGTGTTGTAGCTGTGCACTTTATTTTCCTCAATTTAAAACTAAAGCATGGCTGATTTATCGGTTGGCAGATACAATTGCAACAACATATCAGTATCGGTAATTCTTTATTTATGAGCATTATGAATAAATGATGCAGAAGATTTGTGCATTTATGTTTACAGGTTATGTAAAAATGTTTTTTCTTGATTCAACTTCTACACATTTGGTTGTATTTGTGTTTTCCTTATATTTATAGTTATTCCTGAACTATGGATCAAGTGAAAAATATCAAGCCAAAATTCCATTTCTTTGTCACATGGTTTTGATTAGAACATCTTAGTAATCATTTCAATTGCTTTACTATATATTGGTATCAGTAATGTTTGAAACCTTATTATCAGTATAAGCATCGGCCCCTAAATGTCTATACTGGCTCTAATTAAGCCCAGTGTTGTTTAAAGGCCCGAACAGATTGTGGTGATGTTGTTGATCACTGTGCACAAACGCATCTTTGTGTGCAATGACATGCGAGGATCACTGTAGTCACACACACAGGCCGACTGAACAGGACACACAAAGACCCTGCTTTATTCTCTTTTTTTTTCTTGTGCACATTCTGAACCATAAATCAGAGAATGCAGGAGAAATGACAGAGAACACGCAAAGGGTTTAAATATGTAGCTCCAACAACATCGTGACACTGGATACATTCTGTTATTTGGTGCTTCGGTTTTTCCTTGGTTACACTTCATCACAGAAACTCTCTGGTTAATGTTGGTATGTTTATAGGGAAGTTAACATTTGTTAAGAAGCACTTTTGAATTTGACTAGTTGAATGGCATTAAATATCTTGAAAATGCATTATAACAAATGTATCTCTTTGTTTCTCCTCTCTTTCCCAGAGCACCTCTGCCATTCCTGAGAAAGAAAAAGATGGTGAGTCTTGACTCTATTTTTTCCTTTTCAGTCTCACATGCTCCGTTCAGTAACAGATCGTGGCTGGATAGATGAGGATGTTGATGGTCAAAGTGATAGCTAAAGCGTTTGTCTGCAGTTGATCGGGTGTGTCCGTTGTCTGCTGTAATGTGAAGTGGTTCTGCAACACAATATCTGATTGATAGCCCTGTCTGGTGTTCACAACATGGGGCAAGACAGGAAGGAGTAGAAGAGGAGGAGGAGGGAGACAGACTCCACTTCGATGAGACACTCGATGCCAGTCGAGATAAGATCCTCGACGCATCTACTCAACCATCAAGTCTGTTGCCTCTCCTAGATAAGAGCTAGACTGAATTTCAAGCGCAAAAAAAAAATGGACGCTTGTTTATTTGCCTTTTCTCTCACTTCCTACTCAACTTCATACATTACTGCGGTGATCAAACATAAACAGCGATAGAATAGCTGTAGAATAAACAGATAAATACCCCAAATATGCAACTCTATCCCTACACACACCCTCAGGCACAAGCATTTTTGTGACCTGATTTTATTAGTACTTGTCAGCTCGGCCCAGAGTTCCCAGTTATAATTACTTCCTCCTGATGCCACAACCTTTTCAGTACTGACTTGTTATGTTATTGCTTCCTGTCATCTTCTTGGCAAGCTTTATTATTATTCGACTCTGAAAAAAACAACAAACTCAATCTGTAGTGACTCGTACCTCCATTCTGGCTCTGACCTCTCCGTCAGCTGTCTGCCAGCAGTGCACGGGGTCATCAGGAAACTACAGATGGACAGACCCACTTTCAGACAGCCGGCAGGGGAGCAGTGTTCATTAAACACCCCCCTGTGTCGTCAGTCCGCTGGTAAACAATACCAGAGAGGTGGCTTGACGTGGGGACGAGGCTTTCATATTGACCCCCACTGTCCCAGAGCCTGCTGGGAGTCCTTACTCACTCTCACTCTGTCTCTCCTTCTAATTACCGCCACTTGCTGTAAACCTTTCATGGGAAATGTGCAGGAGCTGTCAGTATGTTTGCTTGTGTGTATGTGTGTGTGTCAGCCCTACCTTTTGGCGAAAGGCCCACTTTAAAACTTTTTTTTTTACAAGGAGCCAAAAAACTTGCAAAAATGCTCAGTGCCAGCTTCTAAAGGAACATTCTTGGTAATTTTTCTTCATTTAAATCTGGTTTACTTGCTGTAGGCAAGTTATGTAACCTCCATCTCTGGGTCTGTGTGATGGAACCCATGACTCTGGAAGGGGGGTGGGGTTAAGATAGGAGTTTTGGGGGGACTTGATGGAGCACAAAGCCCAGTGTTCATTGTGACACTTCAAAGCCCCCTCTGTATCTCCACCAAGCCCTTGGGAATGACACATTTGTGACAGTGTTACATCACACACCGTGCCCCGAAGGCTCCCGCTGCCCCCCCAATGAAAGACAGCTCATTGAGGGCTCATTTTTACTATCTCTGTGACAAACAGAAGCACACCAGTGATCAACACAAAGTTTCCACAGCCCGCGCTCTGTAATGGCACAGTTGATGGCCTCCCCGCGGCGCCGGCTGCACCTTGTGAGCGGCCAGTGTCACGGCTTTCCTGTGCACAAAGAGGATGTGTCTATATGCTGCAGAATTACTACTGACAACCTGCCGTTAAGATGCGTTGTTTATGAGTCTCCTGTGACGCTGGTTAAAGCCTGATCTTCACATGGCTAATGCACTGGGATGGCATGAAAGAACAACATACCATTTGAAGATGATAAGGACGTCATGCATCACGTTTTCATGAATGTCCTTATCACTGAATGGTCTAGGAGATGACACATGTGATGTGATGTAAGTTGTGATGTTATATCACTCAAATAAAACTCAAGATGTACTAAAAGGGTAAAGAATGAATAAAACAAATCACTTTTAATACCGTCTAGCCACTGATTACCTTCATTTTCATGCAACAGCCATCCCAATTAATACATTTAAGGGAAAACCCTATCTGCAGCATTGATGTAATATGAGAAATTCAAAAAAAACGTTCTTTCTCTATTATGACATTTACATTTCATATACATAAGCTACAGTAGTCCTCATTACTGCTGCCACCCTTGTTTCTTTTTTTGTTTGTCTGTTTTAAAGCAGGATATCCAAAAACAACTGAGATTAGGGGGGCGGATCCAGGAACTTTTTCTAACTTTCTTTAACATTGTGAGTTATGGCATTTATGATTCTTTCACAGTTTTCCCAGGAAATAATTAATGGCTCTTGATTTTGAAAAATTTTGTGCAGCCTGATTGAATTATGGAAACTAGACCACAAAGCATTGGGCTATAATATGAACCGTTCTTGTTGACCTTGTGAGTACAAATGTGATCATGTTAGCACTTGGCACTGGTTTTGCACAACCTTCTTCAACTAATCAACTTTTCAACCTTGTATCCAACATTTTTATTCAACAGAGGATTGTAGACAACTCAAAGTGTAACAGTGTCTCTCAAGCCGTTTTCAGCCGTGACCTGGGGGTAAAGTGCGGAGAATTGAGTCTGGAGTTTACCCAGAGTTTACCTTCCACACATGCACAACACAGCAGGAGGTTTTCTGCTCAGACGCATTCACAACAGCAACAAATCCTCCTAAGAATGATCCACCCTTTTTTTCTCCATCGTAGCTGTGCTTGGAGGCACCATGCTGGGAGTTCCTAATCTAAATATAAACCACTGGGAATATATATATACAGAACACAATGATGGGCATCCAACCAACAACAGAGTTAAAGCCTGACCTTTCCCCTAGACTCGTAGCCGCATGGTCTAAGACACTTTCTATGGTTGTAGGTGGAGGAAAGGAAACCTGAGGGAAGAGGAAATGGTTTAGCACCCTCAGTAGGGTCCGGTATGGGAGGGACCCTCTGGCATTATGCAGTACTTCCTGAGAATAACGTGTCTCATCATTTCTGTCTGTCTGTCTGTCTGGCTCCCTTTTAGTTTCCCTTTCTTCTTTTTCCGTAGTTTCCCTTATAGTCACTATTCTTCAATTCTTGGAATTCCAGTGACAAATTCATATTACTGGTACTGGTAAGTTAATTTTAAATGCAGCTGTTTTTTATTTTCCATTATGATTCACAAAGTGATATTAGACCTGGACACTGATCTCTGGAGATCCCATTTTTACTCATCATATTGTTACGCAATTTGAAAACTCCCCTTTGTTGGTCCATCTATCTGACCATTGTGCTTTTCTCCATGACCAGTGGTAATTTATATGTGTATATTTACATATGTATGTGTGTGTTGAACATTTGGCTAAGGCTATAAGGCTAATTTGCTTATTCATTTTCTTGCTGTGAAAACGCCACTCTCAATATTTTTTTAATAATAAGGATAACTAATTTCCATAGCCTATTTTAAATCATGAATACATACTATCAGGAAGACGGATTTAGCATAACTTCATACTTCGAGGATAGACACATACACATTAGAGTTTGGATACCCAACCAGAGCCTGATGGGCCTCAGGGTGGGTTCATACCAGAAATTAGAAATTAGTGAAACATTGACATATTGCAGTTTCAGACAGTTTGTTTTTCATTTGACTTTGAACAGATCCAGTATTAATGCTTACAGCTAATAACCCGCTGGTTATAGTTTTATAGTAAGCAAACAGAAACAAGACCAGTGTCATGTCAATATGCATTTTCCCTAAAATGTTGAACTATTCCTTTTATAAAAAACCGTCACACACAGATCGAGTCTGTTTTTCTGCAGATCTTGTGACTGGCTGCTTGGCTCCAACGCACAATATCTCTAGGCTTCAAAATTTCCATACAAGTTTCCAATTAATTTGGAGAAAGTCACAGTGAAATAAGTCATCTTTCGTTCTGCTCCAGTGTCTTTCCTCATGTGTGACCTGTGCTGCTTTCCTCTTGTTTGTACCCTGCAGCTGGTTTCCCTTCGCGGACAATGGGCCTCATTCATCAATATCTTCTTAAGAGTTTTCATGACGCGCTCTTAAACTGCAGAATTGTTGCATCTGTGTTCCTATATTGACTAATGCCATGGTATTGTATGTTGAGAGCGCGTGCCAATTTTTCCTAATCAGCATTGGTAAACGCCCCGTTCAGTGAAAGTTGTAGCAGGAAAAAGTTGGATAATTCAATTAAAGAAATGGTTTGATCTCAGATTGATGTAAAAATAAATATTGTTAAACTCAGAAGAAAGACAGAGTTATCTGAGATGGAGCTGTGCATCATTGTAAATACAACACTGCAGGTGAACCCTCAGCTGAGCATCAGTGGATACTCCACCTGACCCTAATGGGACCCACCGGGCATACCAGGACAGGTTCAGATCAAATGTTTTGAATCATGTTCGGGTTCAGGTCCTGCTCAGTGGAAAACTCTTCTTAAGAACAGTTGGTGAATGAAGCCCTTTGCTCTCATCTGACAAAGTACATTGACAGAAGTAATGAAGCTTCCTGAGCGTGGAGCAAAGTCAATAGTAGCCCATGACTGATGTTGGTTTTTCTGATGATTGTTCCTGCTCCTTAACTGAGTCAAGCTTTGTGCCTCCGCACAGACGACAGGCAGGTTCTCCGTCCGTATGGTCCTACATATGTCAGTGACTCTTTTCAGGTGTAAACTGTAACTTGGTAGAGACAGTAATTTTAGTTTTCCTTATTCTTTCCTTTTTTGCCACCCCCCTGTACACAGTAAATGGAGTTGTTGTGTTTGTGCAAGGTCACATTCCTGGCCTCCCCCGTCAGTATATGCCAGCCTCAACACCTCCCCTCCGAACAGCTTCTCCTCTCTCCTCCCTTTTGACACACTCGCTCCCTTGCTTCCTGTGTGAGGCTGGCACTTAACATACTGTACTCTTCCATTTATATTTCAATCTTCCACATCAGTGGTGAACACATTTACACCCTCCTCTTGCAAGCAAATAATTAGACTTTCATATTTTTTATAGAATTATTGGATAATTATTTTAGTATTTTAAGACGGACTGAGGTATATTCAGGCTTTGTCTTGAAAGATCTTAAATTCAATGTATATATTTTCTAAAAGTAGAGAATGTGTAATTTTCAGACACATTTCTTAACTGTAGGTTAACTAATTTATTTGTTAAAGCTTAAAACCCCATTCAGTGTAAATTTTGAGAGCTCTGTCTTTGAGAATCTATCTCTCTAGTTGTGGTACTCTGAACAGGAAACCTCTGCATGGAGGGGAATTTACAACAGGAAGTCAATGTGCTGAACAACAACAAAAGTCCCTTAACCCAAGACAAAAGGCTTAAGAACAATTATACCATTATTCTTACTTTAGCTTTATTTTGCGGCAGATTGGTTTGTTTTTCATCTATGATGTTTTATAACTTTTTATGATTTTTCAAATGCATACAGCTACTTTAAGCCTCAGATCCTCCCAAAAAAGAAAGAAGAGGGAGGCAACTAGGTCAATATGCAGTGTTTTTCTGTAGCGGTCCATCTCTTCTCTCGTGATTATAATTTTAACCAAAGTTTATTTCTGCACCAAGCCCAGGCTTCGTCTGAAATGACCCATCAAGAACTCCCATTCATAACCAGGGGACTGTAAATCTTTCAGTGTTGATGGTGTGAGCTGCCTAAGCAGTCCCCAGGCTAATGAATCAGCCCCGGCTCAGCAGGCTCTGTCACTCCGTGGCTGGTTTACACCCCTTGTCTGGAGGTTAGGGGGAGGGATCGTCTAGAACACAGAGGAGACTATGATATAGCCTGTTTTGTAATTCTATACATGGGATATTTTGTGTTTCTATAATTTAAGTCGTCTGGCCGTCTTATAGCTTGCTGCGAGCATAATGTTTTTATCACTTTGATTAACTGCTGCAGAGACACAAGAGCCTGAAGGTATCATGTAGTCAGATTGGAGTTGTATGAAAGTAGGGCAGACGGTAAGCGTGAAGGAGTGTAAGTTTGATAGCAGACAGAGGCCCAAACCCATTTCACCTCTTCTCCCTAACCCTTGTTTTCAAGTGTTATCTTTCCCCTTGAAACGGATTTACAGGGGTTCATGGTTGAAATCTTCCCTATGAATTGGGACAGCACTTCGAAGAAGACTTCAAGCAGATGGTCACTTCAAAGAGACTCCCACACAATTACAGTCCCACTCGGACACGCCCACACATACATGCTTCGACATACCGACACATTTCTGGCCGTTCTGTAAAGAATGGAGTACAGTGCATTGTTTTTCACAGACGTTTTGATGATAGACTCTTGCATACTGTTTATATACACTGTTTGAAGTCCTCCCAGAAACCCCCCTGCCCTCATATTTCACCTCCCCTGTCTCCATATCTGGGTCAGTGTGTTGGCAGGTACCTCCATCAGATGTAGGTACACTCTACTGGCACCCTCTACTCTTGTTTGACTGAGGGGCCATTTGGCAAGACTTCCCTTCCTGAGGTATGAGATATCCATTCTTTTCCTTCGTCGAAACCCCCCCTCATCCCCCTTTCATGACATTTTCACTCATATCCAGGTTACAGTCTGTGTATAGCCCCCTTATCACAGGTATATTGTACCAGATACACAGAAAGGGAAAGTACACTGATATGTTGTTGTTATGCTAATACTGGTCTAGATTTGTGCGTGTTTTGATTTCTAATTTGACTCAGATGTTATGCGAGTCAACCAGGTGATGTAGGATCGTAAAAATGTGATATTTTTCTAGGATGTTTGTTTTTCAGCATCCTCCTTTACAACAATGTTAAAGAGGTCAGTCCACAATCACACAGGCACAGGCGAAAGGGTTGTGAAAAACAAGCAAAGACACGGGAATCCAGCCTTATCAGTCTCAGCAAACTTTAGGAGACCATAAAGTCAATTGACCACGATAAGAACAATCCTATCAGCAGGCTGCAATAAGCCAATGTTGAGTACATTACCTTCACTTGCTGGAGCAATCAGCGCGTTTGGCTGATTTTTCTAAAGTGTAAGCTTAGTGTGGAATGTGTTAAAGGAAACCTGAATCGCACATGTTGCTCACAACTACACTCTACAAATAAAGACACACACTCAAGGAGTAACCAATGCACAAACATAAACATAAAATAATTTGCATCTAGAATTTTCAATAATCGAATCAATGTGCAGCTATGAAGAATAAATGGATATATATAGTATATTGTAAAATATAATAAGTAACATTTCGTGGGTTCATTTATTCAGTTGAGGCGTCGAGACGTCGACAGTCGTGGTTCTAGCCCATGGAAAATCAAACTGGTTCTTAAAAGGTTGAACCAGTTCTTCACCAGCACCAGCACTCGGTTCACTTTGGTGCAAAGGGTTTAACAGATGCAGGTTGGATTTCTGACTGTGCTATAATTGGCCAGTCTGAATGGCCCCTCCTCTGCATTTAATTTGGAGGTGGTGCTGCTCAGCATTCTCTGTCATTGCTTTCCACAAACCCTTGAGAAAAATGTCAGGCTCTTTAGCTGCGTATCACTCCACTATGTTCACCAGGTAGTAGCTTACTTGTCTGTGTGCTGCTGGGCGTTGAGCAGGTGTTGTGTAGTGGGTTTGTTTGTGACCAAACACAGGGTTAGGTAATGCTATTTAAAATGTTTCAAACAGAAAAGATTGTGTTGGTCCTGCTCATGGCCAGATAGGATATAGTATTTGAAGGAGTATTAGTAATCTTGGACTCTTCTTTTTGGAATTTCAGGGGTAATAATTATTTTATCCTCTGAAAAACGAACAGTTTAGAAGTCACATCAGCTATAGATGTGAGTGTAGCAGTTATGCTAAGCTTCTTCACAGACCCCAGAGAGTTGTGTGTTTGCTTAATAGGGGCTAAATCGGCATTATCCGATCAACAGCAGTCTAAGTAATGGATTCCATTGTGTTGTTTTTGTCCATCTGAAGCGTGAACATTGTTACATAAGGTTTCCAGTACAGTATTTCTCAATGGCTACTTGTTTGTCTTGGGTTTGTATTTTGTGTGTATTGCACATTCTCCTCCTACCATAATATATTCACAGTAAAGTCGTGTCATTGTTTCAATAATTTCTTCATGGCTGTTATCTCCATGTCCTTTTGGGAAATTTCACTAAACCTTCACTTTCAACCATTTCTGGGAATCATTTTATTTTCTTGCAACTGTTTGAATTAATCAGGTTTCATCCTGGACCCTTTATCACCTAATTTCCTGTCTTTCAGTTTCAGTCCTCCTGTGTGAGTTTATCTTTAGCTGCCAGTGCACAAGGACAGGTGGAGCTTCATAACAAGGAGGCTGTCTGAGCACTGGGTTATATAACTGGCACTGATGCTCTCTGTGTCTAGACAGACAAGGGCAGGTGTAAATAGAGTGGATGAGTTGAAGAAGGTGACAGAGAAGAGAAGCGTAAACAATATGTGATAATAAGAAAAAAAGGTTGCAGGGGAGAGAAGTGAGTCGTGACTTTGAACCACTCAGATATTCACACAGAGAGCACTCGAGCTTGTGTCAGAAAGCACTTACTCACACTAACATACACACACATACGCACACATACACTGGGGGGATAGAATATGAGAGCATTGCAGCACTGGCTGGATGTGTCCCAGCAGTTACCGCACTGATGCTTGCTGCAGCACACGGGAGTGTACGCTCTCGACAGGAGCAGAACAGAGCGAGGAAGAGAGGGAGGCAGGAACCAGAGCAGTGCAGGGGACTGAACAGAAGCGGATAGATGCAGAAACTAGTCGGATTGTGATTCAATTGCTGAACATATGAGCAGGGGGAAGAGGTTAGATTGACAAGGCACAAAAGCAGAACAATTGAACAATTGTGGGGAGAAGGTAGGAGTCTGACGTAGGGACGTTATAGTTGATGCTCATCGGCATGTCTCGTTCTATGAGGCTGCTGCTGCTGCAGAGGTCCTTCAATGACCACATCAGGTCCTCTACCTCCAAAGCCCTAGACATGCTCAGCAAGACCACTCAAGAGGGTCGACTGGCAGGTGAGTGACCATAGCAATGGCAGTGTGTGCATGTGTGTTTGCCAATGTTGTCAATGTGTGCATGTGTCCATGTTTCCTTCTAGAACATGAAGTTACAATGTGCGACAAGCATGTCAGTTCTCAGATTTCCTGAGCAAGATGCAGAGCTGGTGGATAAAAGTGCACCGTCATGGCCTCAGAGAGAATACAGAACACACAGCAAGGCATTAGTAAAGTGAACTGTGTCTCTGACATGGCAGATCAATAGATAGGATTTAATGGATGTGTTGATGCCGCAGCTGATGGGTGCAGGGATAGTCTGCATCTGACCTCAGTTGTTTTTAGTGGATCTGTGGTTACATAGATGCATTTCTCTAAGTATATCAGATCTTGAAAATTCAGTTGTCCCTCTTACCTGCCTCCACCACAGTTGCTTACTAGTTTGGCCCCATGTATTACTAATGAGCTGGTCGTCCACACGCAGGACTGAATCCATTAGAATACACTTCCAACTCCCTGGCTATAACTGCTCCAGCAGCTTGTCTCTAAATAATACAGATAGTTCTCTATCTTATAAAAGCAGTAGCAAAGTAAATGGATTGCATGGTCTTGAAGAACGTTGCTCACAGATCTACAGGCTCAAGCCATTTTTAAAGAGTTATGATCATTTTGAAGGATTAAGATGGAGATGACATTTGGCTCTTTGAAATCCTGACACCTTCCAAGTCGGTACAGGTGCTGGTTGCTTGTTTCAAAGGAGGTAACACAGTTATTTCACTGAATCCAAAGGTCAATGCCCTGTGGCCTAACCTCTTCTATTGAAGTATAGAGAGCCAAGTGATAAATAACCAGCAACAAACACTGTCCAGGATGTTTCAGGCTGTTGCCACATAGCTCACTGTCCCACATGAAAGAGTCGAAATGTGGGTCAAAGAATTATCACAGGATCTAATTACTATAATTCATGGGTTTCGATGAAAAAACAGGCATGTTTAGAGGACTGATATTTATGAGGTTGCATGTTTTGGTGCAGATCCAAATAAAAATCCAAATCTAGTGAGTTTAAATGTGGTTTCATAAAGGGACGTCAGGACTTTGGGGAGATATGCACTCCACTGAGTGCCATTCCGGTTAATGTACATAAATTCAATCCGTGTTCTTGGCCATGAAGTGCTTGAACACATTGCACTGTACCAAGATACTTGAAGATGTTCTCAGTCAGGGTGTTTGTCACCATGCAGACTTGTTAAGCAACATTTTAAGCTGTATTTTACATATGATTCCACCTTACGTCATTGGAGACGACAGCAATTAAATATGACGTCATGGTCTTGAGCTAACTTGTGAGGAAAACAGAGTTTGAGTATATGTGATCCTTCGGGGCACATGACATTGGCTAATGTCACACACCATGCTCTCAGACTTCACGTCCCTTCAGTGCAGCATCACACAACCTGAAGGTACCTTGTCGTACCTATGAGCACATCACATATTTACTTAAGCATGTTTACAGCTGAAGGGGAAAACATGGGTCACCTAACACTGAGATTATCCACTGACAAAAAACAGATGTCACTCCCAGTCTTTGTGCTCAGTGTCCACTGGAGACGTCATCAAATAGATCACTACATCGTCCGGCTATTGTCTTGGAAGCCCCCTTGAATCCACTCCCCTATTTCAGCACAGAGTTTCTTGCTGTTCTTGAAGTGATCTTAACTTCCATTCATACACCCAGTGAAGGTGTATGAATGGAAGTTAAGAGGCCCAAGCTTTCAGCAGACAACCTTTTTTCCTGATCTCCTGCTTTAGGCCAAAGTTATGAATTTCCAACAGTAACATATACTTTACCATTGAGGCAGTGATGTCCAGGCTTTTCATCAACTCATGATTAAAAATTTGGAGAATAATCAGTTTACCAGAGGTAAAGGATTCTCTCTTCCTGCAAACATCAACGCCTTTTGATGACTTGTCCCCTGATTCCTCTTATGCTGCTTGGTTCGTTGCTTCAAGAATCACAATTTGGCCAAGTGATTTATAGAACGTATATTTCTAATACTGATATTTTGAGTCAGCAAATACTCATTAGAACAGAGCAGAACCTGGAATGAGTGGCATGTCTTCTGCTCTGTTTTAAACGCTTTGCGCTATAGGATCAAAAGGGTCAAAGGTTATCTGGAATCAGTGCAGATAAAACAAGAGCAAGAGAGTAACGACATAATCTGTCATCTTATCTTTCAGGTAAATATTTACTCATTCATTAATCACTCCAATCAAGTCCTCAAGTTTGTCATATACGGATTTGGGATCAGCTTACACTATGATGATGAGGTAACTTGCGCCACAAAAATATAACCATTATTTTACCTGTAGGCTATTCTTTTGGACGTTCTGTACACAAAATAAAGTAAATAAAAAAAATATTGGTTAGTATAATGCAGCTGCCACATACACACACACACACACACACCAGCAATCCAATGTCTCTCTTTTTAGAAAAACACATATTTTCTATTACAGAAAAACATATTCATTACTTTGTATTCATTACAAGTCATGTCCTGATCAAGTTTTTGTGTCCCAGATCTGGGTCTTTAATATTGGGTATCTGCCAAGAATGATTCCGATCCTTACTTACTTACATTAATCATAAACATATTGAATTAATATAATTTTTGGAAGTTCCCCTCATACACCTTGTTTTTTGAGCTGTCCAGAATGAAAGTTCAGTTTGGAAAACGCCACAATCATGACACAAAACGCTGAGACGTCTCACTCCGTTGGATTTTTTGGAGCTGCATGAACACTCAGTTTACTTGTAGTTGTTCATGTTGATTTACAGAGTGATGGATTTTCTCTGACAAACTATTTAAACTTTAATTTAAGCCTCTTGTCAAATCATTCATTTACAGCCGATACAATGAATCCCCATAATTTCCCTACGCAGGAGTTTGGCTACTGGTTATTATGATTGGAGCTTAGTTACCCATCCCCCAATGCCATCTTCCGTCATAATACTTCACAATTCAGTAGACGTATCCCACCGGTGCTCAGCAGCGAGCGCACAGGAGCTGCTCAGCAAATCGTATCAACTGCTCTCAGCACATGAATTATTCTTCTTCTGCACGACATGTTCTTTCTTTTTTTTTTCAGCTGACACTCGCATACGTGCTCACCCTCTTGCCTTGCACTTACTTGCTTTGCATGACCTGGATATTGTGTAACAGTCTTTCTAAATGTCATGTTTATAGAAAAAAATCATTTTGTGTCGAGTTTCATTTATTATGAAGGGCCACTTTGAGATTGTAGTGTGATGTAATAATTGATTGCCTCCAGCTGTGGTTATTTCTGTTCTCATTTTACACCACTTTTTGGCTGGTTACCTAGAGGCTTAATTAGTTGATTAGTCCAATCATCATGCTACCGAGCTAAAGCTATTGCATAACAGCCAGAGCTTTGTCAATCAGTCTGGTTTCCAAAGTCTTGTGAAGGAAGGTAATAGGAACGGTTGGTCGATTTAATCTTTGCTCAGCATGTTTGGGAAAAAATTGGGATGTTGCGTAATATGTGCAAGCTTTTGCTTTATGTTTTTTTTTATTTGATACAGTCTATAATGTTTCAATAAACTTCTCTCAGGGTAAATCATCTGTCGGTAAAACTGTAAACAAAGCTAATTGTTTTGCAGGGACAGAAATGTTCGTTGGGTTCGGGATTTGCACTTTTCTCTTCCATGCTGTTTTTCGTTGTGTCCTTCAGCATTAGAAATTTTCTTACATTGTGAAAGATCTCAATGGTTTAACATATATACACACTGCACTCATTTTTATTAAGAATTTGTCTAAAAGCGCACACACTGCCTGCATTGTGCTAAGTCTGAGTGGTTCCACGATGCAATGCCAAAATGAATACCAACATTGCACTGTACTACCAAATCTGCATCACCACACCCTCAACTATGCCACTCCACCAATCTTGGTTGGCACAGGTGTGGCCTTTAAGACCACATAATGACTACCCAAGCACAGGCAGACAACAACCTGCCTTGTACCAATTGAAATTGGCAACAGGTAACCACCTTAGCTAAATTGGTGTGGACCAGATGACCTCCATCTATAGAGCCTGTGTGCTCCTAATGAGGAGTTTTAAAACAGGACTCAATGTATTGGTTTGGTCAAACATGAAGGTCATAACACTGTGTTGCCCAAACACATGTGAGTACAATACATAAAATGCTTGGATTTACAAAAACATATTTGGTATCCCTACATGGCAGCATTCAAGTGTGTATTTGTTTCTTTGTTCCCCTGCTTGTGCATGAATGTGTTATTGTTAAGTGGCGACCAGGCCTTTGTTTGGGGCTTAAGGGTAGGCCAGTGGGAGGTCCAGAGACATGTTCCGGTGTACTCAGGGCACTGCCTACTGTTCAACCACACAGATGTCCTGGGCCTATTGTGGCCCTATAGGACTCTTCAGGGACCCAGCGGGGCCATTTCACGCCTCAGGGATGCCCAAAGAGGAAGTCAGAAAGGGAGCACCACTGTGACATCAGTAGAGATCTCTGAATAAAAATGCAGCAGGCAACCATGTAACAAATTAGCTTCAACAAGATACTTTCACACAAAGAAGGGAAGGTGTGTCCGACGCTTAATCAGTTATTAAGACTGAAAGTGAAAGAATTAACTGCAGATGTACACAAACATGATGGAACTCAGTAGAGTGCATACCTCCGCCAAGTCCCCTGAAATTCAGCCAAGCTGCACCAAACTGCACATACTCATATATCACTCATCCAAGTGTGCCTTCTTTTTCTCATCGGGATCTCTCAGGTATTTCTTGAGAAATTCTCTAAAAAATTAAAATAATACACTGCACATGTCGGTTATCACGCAACGTTAAAGTCTGTCCTCTTGATCGAATCCACTCCAAAAGTAATTGGTTCTTCCTTGGCCAATACCCCCATCCTTCGATCAAGTTTAAATAAAATAGGTTGAGTAGTTTTTGCATATCCCTGCTAACAGGCAGACAAACAGCAATGAAAGCAGGACCTCCTTGGAGAAGGTAATGACTGTGTCTATGATTGATTTAGGTCTGGGTAAAGAGCATTTTAACTGCTGGGAATCAAACTATACTTGTGCTCATTTATTGTAACCCCCTTTTTAACACTCTGGCTGGCTTTCTTTGCTGTTTTTCAACTCATTATCCTTAGCCGTTTGCTGGGTTGTGGCACATACTGTGGTTTAGCTCCTGTGAGATCTTGTAAGTTCTCACAGCACATTTCCATCTCTTAAAAACAGATATTTTCCATCTACATCTTAATGGCAAAGTGTTTTAAGACCCCAACAGTAATGGCTGAATCTTTTTTGGTGTCTTTTATTTTGTATAACAGATCTGCTTATGATACTTTATCATGTAGTCATGGCATTGGCGTAATTTGGGCAAATTAAGCCTATTCTGTCACTTGAGCTTAAGGTGCCTGCTATGTTCCCTCTAGGCACGTCACGTTTCAGTATGCCTTCACATATAGGTCATGCTGCTCAGTTTGTGTGTCTATAAATACCACCTCCTTATTATTTTATCAAGGCAGATGAACTGCACCACTGTCTTACTTTCATGCCCAAATCCCATCCTGTCATGAGGATATCAAAAAGTAGGCCAAGAACAGTTTTCCTCTCATCTCTGTTTGTGCTTGAGATGTTATTGAAGTCCATGAGCGTCTCCCGAGTGAAGTGTGGCCCTACTGAAAATAGTCATAAAAACACAGCGCCTGTGTGTGTGGTGGGTGTGTAAGTGTGTGTTATTCAGGGCATACCTAAAAGCTTGCACAGACTCTTTTACTGTGTTAGCATGCGTGTGCACTATAAGATTACAGTCAAGCTCGACCAGACATGACTGTGGGACACATGCCAGGGACATACAGTACTGTATTTTCTCTGTCTCGTCATCCGTCTTTTCCCAACTGTGTTTTTTTTCACTGTATATTTAGCATTTTTTAACCTAGCACTTGAGTTGTTAGTAAAAAATATTGTTTATCAGGAAGGATGATATGGAAATTATAAATGTATAACATATTCTATAAATTAAAAGTCAGAATTTCAATAACTACTTCATGTGGAACCAGTGTATCTAGGTGTGAGGGTTAATTCCGTACCTTGGAAATAAAACTCTCGTACACTTCCACCTTTTTTCCAAATATTTCAGCAGTGTCACACACATAAGCAACATCGAATTGATATAGTGACAAGCAAGCCCAGTAGCTGTATTTTTGGTGGACTTTGATGTCTTAATTGGTGTAACATATATAAATATATTTTTAGCACATTCATGAGTTAATAATGAAAATAGAACATGTCTTTACATCACCAAAAGGGTTCTCTAGATAGTCATGCTATGTTTTGTCAAATTTCAGAATCAACTTGTTTTTCATTTGCAGTATTGGATGCGTCAGTGTATGATTTAAGCGGGTTTATGTAATGATGGTTTTTCTCAGTTTCAAATATTCCAAAATTTAACTAGACTTTATATTTACAAAAACCTATCTCAAATGGAGAAACCACTCTACTAACACACTATATAATGTCTGCTCCAGTTCATTAATGTAAGTGAACCTTATTGTCCTTGTCCTGTTTTGTCCAGGTAATACTGACTGTTCATCCTGCTGTTATTTACATGACTGGTAGTCATTTAACCTGACATGTGGGTGTGAGGGAGATATTTATGATTGAATTAGAGTCCTTCAACACTGTTCCTGTTCAGTGATTTAAAGCCCCCTTGTTTCTGCCCCTGTGCACTCACAAGGCCGCTTGTTTCAAAGACTCTGGAATGTTTTGCTAAACCCAGTGACTCCAGAAAGCTCACGCCAAACCTGTTTACTTTGCTTGTTCTACCGCGCTCCCTGTCCTTCAGACTTTTCTCACTTTCTCCTTTTAACACATGAACTCACTCAATGCCTCTTTTGACTCGCTCATCATAAGACTCCTCTCTGTCTTATTGATCTGGCAATTTCTGTCTTGTCTGCCTGTCTGTCTGTCTGTCTTTAGCAGAAGTCTGAACCATGAACAGATGTTTGATCCTGGGAGCAGCTCTTGAGCTTCCAACTTAAATGCCATTCAGACCATTCAGCATCATCTCATTTCAGTGTTTGTTTTTTATTAACTCTGGACAATGTCTAAACCCATCAGAAGAGAGAAGAGAGAGTAATACACAGCATACACCCGGAGCCATCAGCACTATGAGTGTGTAGCTGCAGTCCCAGTCTGCTGATTTGTGAGCAGAATGCTGATCAGCTCATTCTTTGATTTCTGATTCTCTTCCCCTAATCATCACTGAAGTGAGACATCTTGAACTTCTCAGCAATACCACAAGTAGCCCACTCGAGGAACGCTCTTGACTTCTCATTGTCCATTTCAGTTCCCACGTGTATCGCTCATGCAGCTGGAAGGTAGTGTGATTGTTGCAGAGCAGAACCTGGGCAAACATTTGGCTCCTTGACAGACCCAAACATCCATGTATAACTGAGCTGGAACAATGAGCTGGCTATTTCAAGTGTCCATTGACATCAGACAGCGATGGGGCGCAGATCCTTACTGAGCCGCCACTCACAGAACTCCTGATTTGGCAAAGCCTGGGATTCCCAAAGTGGTGTGCACAAATATTTGCACACACTGTGGAATTCACTCCTGCCTCGGCCCTTCGAGAATGTCTGATTTCACACTGCAGACATTCAGGCCGGTCCTCTCCTACACCTTTCCTCCCTCTCTCAGCAGAACTGGTGTGAGTGCTGCTGTAAGCAGTGTTTATTGGTAGTGCTGAAATTAAAAAAGCAAGGGATAGAGAAAACAGATGAGGGAAGAGAGTTGAGGAGGAAATAATGATATATTATTTTTGCACAATTGGGTCCCATAGAGGACAGTAACTTCATCAGCAGCACATTGTCAGTGTACATAGTTGAGGTCTTAAAGGTGTGTGACCATGTGTGCTTTGGGGGTTTGGTGATTTGTGGTTTGCTCAATGCCTGAGACTGAATTGACTAAAGTTCTCCAAAAACATGGAATAAAGGTTGGGGGGTGAATTCATGTATATCACTATCATAAATGTAAATGCAGATCTCTAGTTTAAAAAAAGAAGTATAACTTTGAGAGTTTGACCACCTGTGTGTGCACAGTGGAGGTATGGGCATTCTTAATGCACACACAGACGGCACAACCATCTGAGGGGAGATGGTAAACAGAGGTCAGAATAACAGTGAACTGAAGTTTATGTCCATATGGAGATGTTGAAGATGTTCCCACAATTTTTGGAAGGACAAAGCTGTCTTTAATACTTGGTGCCCAAGGTCGTCAGTTTTAGTACCTGAGATGTGAGACGATATAGGAAGATGGCATGATGACATGTCACTGGTCATTTGTTGTAAAACAGCTACATTCCAGGAGGATTTATCCCAGATGGGTACTTAGAACAAGTTTTGTTGCCCCATTAAGACGGTCTCATCTCTGGAGATTTAACTGCCTCTTGGGGTCCCTGATCTCATGGTATGTTGTTTGTTTACTCTCCAGAGGGCCTTCATTTCCTGAGTGTCTGCCTCTGGGTTTCAGTGGTTTCGCCATTTGTATTTACTCAGTCAATGCACAGGAGATTTTAAGTTAATCTTGTTGGTATTTTTGACCCGTCAAATTGAGATTGGATTTGAAGCAGTTCGTCACAGTTAATTATTTAGCGTGTATATTGTAAAGAGACAAAAAGTTCATGAGAAATATAGGGATGACCCAACACAGATTTGATAACAGACAGTAAGGAAATATTAACCTTGATATTTGATATAGTTAAACATAGTGAAGCGTCATTCATAAACACAGCCGGATATTCCTGTGTGTGTGTGTGTGTGTGTGTGTGTGTGTGTGTGTGTTTGGGGGGGGGGGGTCAGGACACAATAAATGCATACCTAAATATGTGCCATTAAATGCAGTTTACCTATAAATGATCAGACACAAGAGTCCATGTGTTGATTGCGTGTAGCCACCGACCTTACGACGTGTCCACACAGCCCAGCCCTCATGATCAGCCATTTGCTTAGCAGATTCCAAATATTTATTACATTATTAGCTGCTGAAGGAAATTGTGAAGGTAACTCATTGGTCTCCGGAATGGCATTTGAGGAAACTTGGCTGACATCCCACCTCCACCTCATGTGCAACCTGTCCCGTGACCTTTAATTTTCTCTAGGCAGGAAACAGGCTGGTGTTCTTATTTATGAGGAGGTCAAGAGCCCCTTTGGATCATTGGGTTTAGTATTTTATTTTTTTCCATCCCCACATGCTTTCCATTCTGCATTTATCATTCCGTTAGTAAGGACTTCAAGACCCTGACAGCTGAGAACATATCACAGACAAAAACGGAACCATCAAGATGACCATTTTCAAAATATCCCCTTCACCTGCACTGTCTTCGAAGCAGTTTGTTAGATCTGTTAAAGCATGTCTTAAATGTTATGACTAGGCCATGACAAAACACCTCTGGCGACTACACGGGATATTTACCTAAATGTCATGTCTGAGTCATTTTGAGAATCGTCTGATTATCAGTCAGTAGGATTTGGATTAGAAGCCTGGAGCTGAACAGCACCAAACATCAGCTGTTCTTGTGAGCATCTGGGGAAGGAGTTATGGATGCCCTTAGGCCACTGTTGGGCTTTTAAAAATATTTTCTGAGAATCTCAAAGGAAAAGATTGTTGAGGGCAACATCACAAGTTCTTCTCTGGACAATCACCAAGTAGTATCATATTCATCCAGCGTTTTGTGAGCTTTAATAGATCTGTCTCTGTACCTCAAAGAGAGATGTGGCCAAAACTTATGTTTCCAGCTTCAACACAGATCCCCAACATGCTCAACATAATCTCTCTCGAGACTGAGTAGCCATTTAATGTCCCTTTCTCCTTCTGATCGAGAGTTGTTGCCAGTGACCTTTCACCTTATTGTCACTCGGGGATCGTAACCCCTTTGCCACCCTGAATGGGTGAACACAGGGCCACATGCTGAGTGTTGTCACCCTCTGTGCTCAGGCCAACCTCCACTTTAGCTCCTTACAGCTGGTATAATACAAGCACTGGAGCGCATAGCATTAGCATGTTGGCTAAGTGACACTTTGACAACTTAATGTCTTTTGTGTGTGTGTGTGTGTGTGTGTGGTTTAGGTCAGGGCCAGTGAACTTAATGTCTGCCCAACATTTCATGGGCTAAAAACCGTAACTGGTCACAAACATTCCCTCTGAACGAATTCCCTGATCATTCGCTGGCTATTAAATAAAGCAGAAAGTCTGTAATAATATGAACAAGGCATACTGAAAATGTTTTGAAAATGAGGGTTTGTTTGATTGACATTAGACCTTTCTTTTTTCTTGTGTCTCTCCCTTCCACAAATAGCTTTCTGTTGAAACATAATGAGTGGTAAACATGTTGGGTCCTTTATTCTCTTGGCCTGTCTTTCTGCAGGGTCAATATAGCTGTCATCTTAACCACCTGTTAAGATGTGAGAGGCTCTCAACAGTTTGCTTGCACTGAAATGTGAGCTAGAAAAGCCCGGCTGTCTGAAGCTTTGTGAGCATGACCGTTTTAAGGATGGAGTTCAAAACCTCGACCTGCGGCTGAATAAAGGCCGAACTCAGTAACCCAGCAGCCTCTTCTGGCTTCATTGCCTTTAAGCCAGCAGCACTTAATGTGAGGAAGCTTGTCTTGTTTGTATGGTTCTTAAAGGCCGTAGACATTATTTTTTGTCTTTAGACAATGATGTCGTTTGATCTCTCTCTGGCCACATCATCTCAACACAAGTATAATAAGAACTCTGTTGTCCTCTGAGAAAACAATTAACATAGGAATGACGATGTTTTTTCTTTATTGTCATTAAGAGAATTAACAAATTACTTCATTAAAGATACCTTAAGTCAGTTTCCAGTCCATATATTGGGAAGACTGGAAACTATCCCAGCATGAACTAAGTAGTTTCTTCTCCAAAGTCCATTTTTAGCCATGCTAGTGGTGTGGCTCATACCATGGTTGGTTGGTTGGTTGGTTGGTTGGTTGGTTGGTTGGTTGGTTTGGTTGGTTGGTTGGTGCATTGGTTGATTGAATGGTTGCTTGTCTTCTTTAGCCTGGTTTGTAATACCCCCAATAACAATTTCATGAATTGCAATTAAGGTCTGAATATACATTAATGATCCGCTGAAATTGTATAGCACTACCATGAGTGTTTTTTAATGCTCCCTTATGTGCACATATCTATGCTTCCATTAAAAAGATGAGTTATAATGATTTGGGTTATTCCCGTCTCACCATATGGATCGATTGGTACGAAATTGTGTTGCGTCATTCAAGGATCCCTGCTGATGTATCTTAATTCCTTTTAGTGGTAACATTTTCAACCAGCTTAAGCCTAAAACTATCACAGGTACTACCAGTACACTTTCATTCCCTGGCCTACTCCTTTTCATCACACCTTCTACTAGACTACTACTACTACTACTTCTACTATAATTATATTTTATTCGCGTTCATCTTCTGTGTGGATTTGGCCGATTAGACCTTTAATGACATCGTCATTCAGAATCTTATCCTGCCTTTCTGCCCCTGTCTCTCCTGTATTGCAGTTTCAAGTTTCCTGTCCACTCCCATCAGTCTTGGAAAGAGAGGGGTCAGCGATGAGAGCCACAGCTCAATCTGTTTGGCATATGGAGGTCCTGTCACTGTGGCCAACCTCCAGCTGGAGAGTATTAGTCCCCCTCCCTGCTCAGGAGCTTAGCTATCATCCCACTGGGGCCGATGAGGAGCAGTGGGATGAGGGAGGGAGGGAGGGAGGGAGGGAGGGAGGGAGGGAGGGAGGGAGGGGGGGGGGACACAGGTCTGACTGAAGCTCCTGTTAAGCAGCCACCCCACCCCTACCCCCATCCACAAAGGCCATCAGTGTTGTCAATTAGCCCCTAAAGTAAATAAACCAGCTATGTCTCAGTGTCGGAGAGACAGTCAGTCGCTGAAGCAGGACTCAGGGCATCAGGGCTAATCACATAAAGTGTTTAAGAGACCAGTAAAAATGATCCAAAATCTGAATTGAATCCCAAGCTATTTAGTTCCTCAATATTATCAATTAATCTTTTTGATTTGGCTAATAAACTGCTTGACCCTGTGTCCTACTTTTCTAGGATGCCCTCTTTTTTACGAAGAAAACCAGGATATCAGGGCGTTCACAGTGAGTTTGTGTCCACTGCCAAAGATGCCACTTTCTCCCAACGCACCTAAACATACAAACACACTCCCTTCTGCTTATTTGTATTTGGCTTAATACGTCAAATTCCTTAGATTCTTATTCGCTGGATATGGGTCAGCTTTACTCAAAGACAAACATTTCGATTTTTCCAACTCAACTAATGCTCTTCATAATAATAATCAAAAACCTTCCTTGTTGGTCAGCGCTTACAAAAGCTACTTTAATACGTAGGTTCGCACGGGAGTGCATGAGTCTCATGTCCATCTCCAGTTTAGTAGGTCAGGGTTGTCACATGAGGAATGAGTTAATATTTACGGCCTGATGTTCGCCTTCCTGCTGGGATTGGTCAGGCTAGAAGTGAAGGGCAGAAAATTACCAACACACAAAGCAAAAAGCCCTTTAATCTAAAGGATGAATCAGAATATAAGAAATCATATATTTTAAGTTACTGTAAGTAGATTGTTGGTTTAGTATCAAAACAGTAGAAACATTTCAATCACTATATCAGGTTTATAAAAGTAATATATTCAACAATGATGAAAAGGATTTTGAAATTTATTTCAGGCATTGATCTCTTTTCTTCTTTCAGTTCTGGAATAGGATTTGAGATGGTGTGTCTGACATTCATTCCATCTCTCTTTCATCTGCGGCTGTGCTCTCTCTCCTCTTATCTGCTGAGAAATAGCACAAGATCTCAGACGCCGTATGAAGTTGGGAGCTGGTAGAAATCACTCTGAAACTCAAACCTGCTCCGTGCTCTTCTGCCAAAGGAGCCTCTGGATCAGCGATAATCGCCCCGGATGAACCTGGTTTGTGTTTGTCATGACAGCCCAGATGTCTGCACGGTTTGTCATGTGGCTTGCGAGGGGTCGAGGTTCAAAGGAGGTCATGGGTCAGGACAGGGAAGACTAAAGCGTGAACTTCCTGCATTACTCACTGGCTGATTCTGCAGACAGAGGGATAGAATGGACATGTGTGACATTGGAATTTGGTCTTCATACGTCCAGGAGTCCGTGACAGAAGTCAAAAACAGGAAAGAACGTACAAAAGGGGAAAGAGAACTGTGCACTTTAAATTGTCAAGCTTGTTATTGGACACCTCCGTATGGTGATGCACAAGCAGGACACCGGCACAGGATAATAACATACCACTCACACAAACAGAATAAAACAGGCATCTGCTGCACCCACCCACTTATTTCACCCTGATGTCATATATCTTCATTCTCCCTGCACATTGAACATTTATCCATCCCCACCTTGTTCCTCATTCATGCACCCGTAACCCTGCAGGGCTCGTCATCTCGATGCAACTTAAATCTCGCACCCGAGGGCCCATCAGTCACTGCTGCTGAAAGGTTGCTGGCATACGTTTGACACCCATGCCTGCTCCTCCGACTCTATGCCAACTCCGTCCAAATCCACAGCAGTTCATCATTATGTCAGTTAAAAACAACAGACCATACATTGTCATGGGTTCATGTCGTTACATTTGTGTTCAAGTATAATTATTTTAAACCAGTCATCTGTTTAATCTACCCAACAGCCTACTGGGTTAGGTTGGCTTAGGTAAGGTTACTTTATTTGTACCCATAGGTAAAACAAATCCTGTCTGATAAATGCACCATTTCCACACTTATTTACTTTATATGAACCTATTTATTTAGACCTGAGACTATTTCAAAATGCGTATCGTCTGTTTTGAGTCTATTTATTTGTATAGGTACACAGACGGGAGCAATCAAAGCAGAAGAGCAAAGTCATTGACAAAATAGTCTCACCAGAAGAGCCATTTAGTTACTGTTCTGAAGCCTTTGGAAGTATCATGATCTGTATCAGTGGAAGGATTTGTAGATGTTCAAATTTGTTCTCCATGTTTGCTTTATAAAGGGGATGGTGCTTTTACTTTTGCCATAGTAAAGCCTGATTGAATTTAAGGGGACTGTTTAAGGGGCCTCTGTGAATGTATGTGCTCTGCTGGGTGCTAATCCAGTTTTTAAATGGTTATTCAAGGGATCGGGATTGAATTTTCCTCTTTGTATTTGCTAACTAAGGTTAGTATTTGAGTGATGAAAGTAAGGAATGGTTCCTTGGTGGTTTTGTGACCTTCAAAGTCATATAGTTCAAATAAGACGTTAAAGTGTTTGAATTGTAGTCAACAAACCAGTGTGTTTAGTATAGACAGTCAGGGAGCGTGAAGCGCAGATTAATTCTAAACTATAATTATTACACCTCACTTTCCAGGCAGTACGGCACAGTTCAAAATGTTGCTGTGTTTCTTATTTCACAGCCAGGTGGTTGGCATCATTAGCCACTTTCCTAGTATCCATGTTGGTTTCCCAACCAGACCTCCGCCTCTTGTAATTCTTAGAAAAATGTGGACACACACACACACACACACACACACACACACACACACACACACACACACACACACACACACACACACACACACACACACACACACACACACACACACACACAGTGACGTTTTATGTGCTGAAACGCTCTTCGGTGTTGGATCCTGTAAAAATAAATAAGACCAACTTCTTTCGTTCACTTTAACTAAATAACGACTGTACTGTTAATGTTGTTGAGACTTTTAGCAGTGAGATTAATGTCAACCAGAAGAAAAAACACTTTAGTTTTTACAACTTTCTAAAGTTGGAATAGATGTTTCCCCTTTTTTCTTTGCATTATCCTATTCTCCACAATCATCTCACCAACTTAAGTGGGCAACCTGTTTACTCTTCCCTCTTTTTATCCTATAAATACAATTTAAAATGTCAGGGTTGTTTTCCTTTTTAAAAATCTCTAACAATTGCCCCCGGGTTCTGCGATACCTCTTCAATCCTTCCCGCTGCCTCAAGCGAAACCTTCACCAAGCTACTTTCCCTCAAGCATGTCTAATAAGAAAAATATGAGCACTAATTTGGAGCGGTGTGAATGTTAGTGTTCTTTTTAAGTGCCCCTTTATCTTGTTCAAGTCAAGAGATGAGTGAATTTCCTCGAGATCTAGAGCTTCTTTTGTAAAGAAAATCCACAAACTTTCACCTTCTCACTGAATTTCCTTTGCAAGAGAAGGAATTCTATATTATGATTTGTATCTCTTAATTTACTTTGCATGCAGCATGGCTGTTAAGGTGCAAATATAATCTGCTAGAGAATTATACAATCTGTGTTCTGTAAGTCTACAACCAGTGACTGTTTCTGCAAACACGTGCATACTGTGTGTGTAAGTGTACAGATGTTGGTGTATGAGCTAACTTACACACTGTTTGCTTTAGCATTTGCACATTAGTGTTGGCCAGTAATTCTCCACTCCATTGTCTTAGAACCAAGGTTAAGCAGGAGCCACATATGGTTGTGAAAACTGGGCCGAAGTTACAACTGTATGCTTAAACCTACTTAGTGTCACTGAAATTAAAAGTTGCCCTTGTTATTCAGTTAAGTCCCATTAATTTAAAACAGCTGTGAAGTCTACATGTTAGTGGACAAGCAGACAAAACCACACTCAAGACTCTTAAGGACCCATTAACCCTGCACACAGCAGACGTCCAGTGGTTAATTTCTCTTGCTTTAGAGTTTGTTTTTGTTTTTGTACTCGTGCACGGTCTAAAAAGACCATCAGTGCTGCATGTGTTGGACGAGAGAAACTTCAATGATAAGCAGAAGATCCAACATAAAGAACTACAGCATCATGGATGAAAAGTAAATGGCGGTACAGCGGTGACTCATTGTTTGTTTAAGTGTGTGTGTTATTAGGCTCCTGTCCCTATTGTGATCGTGGCCAGTCCATCAAAGCCCGGAGAGGGTGTCGGCGAGGCATTCGGCCCGCTGTCTGCCTCACACTTCCTTTGTTTGTGTGTGTGTTTGTGTGTGTGCTGGTCCAGGCCTCTGTCACCCTGCCTTTCCTCCTAACCATTGTGTGTGTGGAGGCACATGCTCTCTCTCATTCTTTTTCTTTCTCTAGAATCAGTGTCTTATTGGGCTGATCCCCAAGACCATGGATGAGCTATTTCTAGAGATTCCTGTTATGAAAAGATTAAGTCCCCCCTCTCACTCACCCACTTGCTTTTGCTTACACACACTCACACACACACTCACACAGCAGTTAAAGTCGTTATCTCAGACTGCATCAGTGGAGAGGACACAAGCTTATCACGGGAGGCTTTAGATCCAAGTTTTGACAATTAGATGCAGAATAAAAGTTGCTATCCCTCTATACCCTGCCTCTGAATAAGCTACAAGCACATGCACCAAGGAATGTAGTAAACAATGAAAAGTATGTCATTAATACATCAATGTTCTTCTCCTCCTTGTTTTTTATTACCTGCCAGTGGTGCCAACTATGTCAACCATAAAGAAATCAGAGTCTAGGCATCTGCAGACATTTACACACAACCACACCTAACATGTTCATCTGTTTTATAGGACGGCCACTGTGACCTTTGCAGACTCATAATTTGGTTATCTCCTTTGTCTCAAGTCTCTGTTGACATTGCCTTGGGTGTCTGTGTGTGTGGTGGACTGACACGTCCGTCCGCTGACCCTCACCTGGCCCCGCTGTTTGGGGTTAGGAATGGTTGGAGAGGGGAGCGTAAACCCCAAGGCGAACCCAGAGGAGGTCTCTCTGTCGCAGGGGGTCGAATCTTTCATCTTCATCCTCCTACTTCTCTATTTTCTGTCCTTTTTTTTGTCTTTTTCAATGTCTTCTCTTCATTTCATCTGTGTCTTCATGAAATTATAAATTATTTTAATTATTTATCTTTCTCACTTTCTCCATTTCTCTCCTCTGGTCCCTCCTTCTGTGTTTGGGGGTCAGAGGTGACACTGTAAAGTTTACAACCTACAACAGTAGCTTCACCCAACAAACCCAGCAGCAACACCTTAACAAGGCCCGTTTTATTGACAAAAAATGTTTGTGGCTGGTTTTGCTTTTACACCTGGACTTTTATTTCAATATATGTAATATGTGATCATTTAGAACAGCTTGAGACATGAGTAAAACTGACTATATGAATCATGCGATAATCCACTAAAACTTCCCCTTCCAAAATTTTCCTTATGTTTAATACCAGCTCTAATCCCTTGTGTCTGTCTGTGGTAACACTGATGCATCTCTGCATTTCCTCTCTTTTGTCCAAAGCCCTTATTATATGTGGGTATTTAATCCGTATGCGTATCACGAGCCAAACAAGCAACTCTTGACAAGATCTGATGAAGGAAAATTGTAGAGGCACATTCATTCAGGCAGTCTGATCTCTCACATTTTACCACACACCATTAGCAACAACCGCTGGCATCATTTTGTACTCATCTCCACAAAACAACTTAAGAGCGTGACATCCCCACCTTGTCTGTGCGGAGACTGGCTGACTCATCTCTGGCGAGGGTAGGTTGGGGTTTTGGATGCAACCTCTGGGTGGTCGGATATTGTGGCTCAGGGATTTGGTCTTGTTTGGTAATCTCTCTTCATCTCTCCTTGTCTTTGCTTTTTTTTCCTCTCTGAGTCCTCCATATCTTTCTCACACACACGGACAGCCTTTCATAATCTGGTTCTTCTGTCAGGTTAGGATTTAAATGTTTTCCTCAATTTCATGAGCACACATGAGCACAAGGTTACGTTTTCTGTTAACCTGTGTATGCACCGATCTTGGTGTTTATCTGTTTACATAGTACTTACAGTGTGCTTTACTTAACCTCAACAATTGACTGTAAATTTGTCAAGCTGCTGTGTTGAAATTGTTGTTGTCGTTGGCTTTGTTTTCGGTCTGTGTCCCTCCAGATGTGAAGTATGTGTGAAAATAAGAGGCTTGGGGAAATCAAATAACTTTACTTAAAATATGAAACAGACAAAATTTACAACTAAAGAAATATGCTAGGCTCTATGTCTACGTATTTATTTGCTAAACGCTATACACACAAGTATAAAGTGCCATGAGTTAAGTTTGGGTCAGATGCCGATGATGTTTACCCTACTGTTAAACCCATTAAACAATGTGTCATATGTTGCACTAATAACTAAAATAAATTCATGGTTTGGGTTTTGTGATGCCATATGTTTAAGTACTGCCACATAAATTATAGATACAGAACACAGATGAAAATCCTGTGTCTTGTATCTCTTTTCTGGACCTCTAAAACATGGCATCAGAATCAAACCATATTTGTTATCAATGGTCAGATAATTGGGTTAAATAGTGAAGAATCGGTTTGATGACACAGCAGAATTGCATGCAAAAATAGGAAATGATAAGTGGCTCCTCTTATGAACGCCTGCTCTGTAAAGACTCGTGATGTTGCGCTCTTTGAAAGTTGGCAGCGTACAGCATCTCTTCTGGGTGAATCACATGTGACTCCTCTGTCAGCTGGGTGCACCACAGCCAAAAGCCAGACGGCACATCAGCCAGGGTTTTCTGCATCATCCTCTCCCCCACTCCACCACTTCAAGCTTTGGATTGCATGTGTGTCCCTGCCACGTGGTGACTTCTCTCTTTCACTGTTACCACCTGTGTGTTGCCATGACAATAACACAGTCAACTCATGCCAATTACTGACGGTCACTGAGAAGGAAAAACTGTGGATGAAACATTTCCTAGAAGAGGAAAGGGGGGAACAGGAAAACTATATTAGGTCTTTTACCATCAAGCCTTTATTTTAATGAGATTTTGAATCATGTATCCAAAACCACAGCTTGGATTTTAAGAAAAAGCTTTAAAAAGAAGAAAATACAAATTCATAGCCTTGAGGTATAGGTTTCTCCTTTTGTTATTGTAATTGCTGCCTAAAATCCTTACATTGACACTTTTTTCTAGATGTTTAACAAGGTTATCAGAGTGTTTTTCCAACGAATTGATTATCATCATGACTTCCTAGAACCTGCCCTCCCAACCCCCTCTGAAAATGAGTTGTTATTGCAGAGTCGACCTGAGCGTCAGGAGCATTTGGCAAAGCCAAAGCCAGAGGCATTACCATACCTGCAGCAGCTCTCTATTCACCGTGCCACTTGCGCTTTTCAGACTTAATCTAGGCCCACAAAGGAGCGTCTCTCAGTTGTCTCCACTGTTTTCTAATGATATGCAAACGCGGCCCCAAGATCCGAGTCGATCGCAGCCTATTATATGGGAGGTGGTTGAGGCTCAAGACGAGCCAGGGGATGAAATGAATAAAGGGGGAATCGCAGGGAGCCAGAGGTTAACCTTCGATTTTATGTGGGTGAAACAAGACAAATGAGAGGAACAGGAGGCACCAGACCACCATTTAAATACAGCAGCTTTGAGTCATGATCAACAAAGGCTAAATATGAGTCTTTGAGTCTTTAAAAACTTTTTCCTGCACATTATTGACTGCTGAGGTTTGCCCTGCGTGGACCTGGGTGTCTCCAGGTCCTTATCAGGAGGAGGGGGGTTGAAGCAGCGTAGGGGCTGGGGGGTGGAGTCAGCGCAGAGCTGCCCATTCCTAAAGCCTGAATCACACAACTCTCCATTCACATTCCTGCTGCCGCGGAGGAGCGCTCCATTCAGAGGCGCACCGAGCTGGAGTCAGTCGGAAGTCCCGGAATCCTGTTTTATTGCAAATCACATTCTAACCATGGATTTACTGTGTCGTGCAACGATCAGACGACACGCACAGCCGACTGTACAGTTTTGAGTTTTTCTTTTTGCTCTGGATTTATCATGCGCGCTCCGTCCCCAGCAGCGGAGTAGAGCTGCCTGGACAGCAGGAGGCTGGAGACCCGACACATTGAAAATGATATTAACACGTAAGTCCTATACAAAAATATCAATACCACGAGAAAATAAATCAATGAAAATGACCAGTGGCTGGTGATGGGACGGTGATTTCCTGCGTAAAATCTAGCCAAATCGTGACCATATAATCAAGCGGTTTCCTGTTTGTCCAGGAAAACATAGCTTACTCCTAGAGATAATATGTACTTTACCGTGTGCTTATTCTAAGTTACTTTACGTGTTTAAGAGTATGGAGGTTTGCTTGAATTTTACCCTCGAGTAAAACATTCTTTAAATCGTCTTTATCGCGCAACGCTGCGGGCTGTCAGATAAGACATCTCCCCAGCTTTACGCAGATCTCCTCGTCTCCAGATGTCCCCAGCCCTCATCCAAACTCACTGATTATCCTATTTAAATATTGATTGTCTATTACACAAGTTACAACCGACCCTATGTATAATGTTTTCCTGATTTAAAGACAATTCTTCGCGTAGAGAAAATCCTTTTACGCACAGACTCAGGAAAGTCTTGCAGCGGACCTCAATTCCCCTCGAAGGTTTCAACAGGATTAAATGAAACTTTGGTCGGTGTGTGGAAACAGGGTCGTGAACCGTAATGTTCTCCCTAAGTCGTATTTAGTGTCTTTTAAGATTAACACGAGGTATTGTACCAGTCTGTGACCCTTTGCAGGCCATTTCAGTGACAGTTTGTTTTAACTGTCTGAGCCTTTTGCTTAACTTCCGACCTTTTGCCAACAGGGAATGTGTTAGGGGATGTGTGTTGTGGCTGTATAAAAGTCAGTACTTGTCCTGCAGTGGTAGACTTAGGTTGATTTGTGGCTGTTGGCTCTTTGTCTTAACTGTTTCAACTGTTTAAACCAACACATGGTTCCTTATCAGCTGCCTGAGGTCTGACACAGATAGGAGCTGCAGTGGGGTTCAGTTGAGCCATATAACCATTAACAACAGGCCCAAAGACATTCAGATGTCCAGCCACCATGCTGTAAGGTCAATTGTGCTATTGTAGAGATATCCCACTGTGGCCATACTTCCACAAAGTCCCATACAGGGGTTACCTAGACTTCTCTCTATATCTTTCGGTCCAGGATAGATATAGTTGATTTGTAGAGCTGGGGCAGAGGTGAACAAACAAGAGTGATTCATCTGCTTTTTTTTTTGAGGCAGGAAGTGAGCTGCTGCCTTATCTGAAAGGTTTACATCCAGCTGGCAGTGGCACACAGTTTCTTCATGTCCTGTGAGGAGAAACATATGTTCATTTTCACATGTACCTTCCCTGTGTTGAAGGAACCGAGCTGTGCTGGGATCTGCTGTAGAAAAGATAACTATCAAGAGGGGGGGAAGGTCCTGGCAGGTATGCCGTTGTCTGGCCATGGAAAGCTTATCAGGGGCTTTGAATGGGCCTGGTCACCTGATCCTCAGCCAGGGCCTTCTGTGTGAGAATAAATATGACATCAGGGAGCAGAGGGGACTCTGGGGTTAGCTCTTCGATGATCCATCTGGGCCAGCTGTGTGGTTGCATGCATATGTGTCCGTGCATGCGTGCCTCCACCGGCTGGTGGTAGATAGCTGGAATGGGTCACGGTTGTAACCTCATTATGTGTGTGTGTGTGTCAAGGGGGCATAGCTTGAGGCCAGCCAGATGGTGATATTCCTGGCAGCGTCTCAGTTAGCCAACAGCCAGGCCTTCTCAGCGAACAGCCAGCTGTCTCAGCCGTGAAATCACAAAATATGATACCCATCAGGGAAAAAAATCTGTTATCGTCTGTCTGTGCATTCCAGTAGAGTACGAGAGGGATTCTACATTGGACACATTAAAAAAAACTGTTATCTCCAGTTGTTCTCGATGCTATCATACAGACACAAGCTGTTAAAGACATCGTGATCATTCGTGAAATTGTTTCCCAAAGTATTAGATCATGAACCAATTGGTAAACATGTTCTTCAAGTTGGGCAACTCATACAGCTTGTCCCGGTCACATCCAAGGTGAAGGACAAACACTGGCAGCATCCAGACTCCTAGCGTTGCTTGTTGTAGATTACAATTGAGCCGCGGCGTCTGGCCTGGTTTATCACATCACCTATCTAGACCCACTTTGCAGCTCCTTCAGAATGACCCACTCAGACCTGGAGTTGATAAGAATCCTCTGCCTGCCTTTTGGGAGGTTTTGCAGTCGGCACTCTTGGGACTCAGCGACGATCGGGTAATTCCAGATAAGCCACCTCAATTCACAACAGTTGTTAGTCAAGCATTCTTCTTAATCTGCCTACTTCAAAGACCCAGCTCCAGTGATAACTGTATTCAGACTCTTGACCTCCAGTTTGCCATGTAGGGAGCACAGCCTTTGAGGTGGGTTGCAGCGTCCTTTGTTTGCTATAGCTGCTGACAAACTCCCAGTGGAGCTCAGCATTCAGACTCAGCCAAGCTAGACCCCGCTGCCTCCTGCGATGGAGGGAAACTCTGGCAGGCAATTGTGAGAATTTCCTGCCACAGGAAAGGAGAGAGGAGAAGGGGCGAGCAGTTGAAATAAGCAGAGAGATCAGAGGAGGCGAGGGTGAGGGCAGGAGAAGGGAAAGCAAAGAACAGCCATCATGGATAATTTGAGAAGTCAAAAACCGCCCGCAAGTTGGTGATGCCTAACCCTGATTGGCGACTCACCAGTTCATCTTTGGACAGAGGTTAGGAGAGAAGCCACTCGTGATCCATGTGAAATGTTTATTAGCATCAGCTTGGCTCTTATTAGTCATGTTAACTACATAGTTGCTCTCATCTTTCCTTCCCACGAGAAGCCGTGTGTCTCAATGTGTTGACTTTTTTCATTCATACCAGCCAGAGCTTATACACAACTTTTTCACTCAAACCGTGGATTCCTCTGCACTTATGTCCATTTAAAAGTAATACATTAAGATTAAATTGTGCTGCTGAGGTTCACCCTTATACCGCCAGACGGACATGTTTCAGACATCCTGTGTGGCTCCCAAAGCAGGACCAGGAATTATGGTCTGGTCTGATTCACTTAATGATCTACCCACCTGTTTGTTTGTCTATCTGGACGTCTCCTAGCCAGAAACTTGTGATGACCGAGTAGGAAAAAGGTTTGGTTGATTTCCCGACAGAAGGTCACCATTTGCAGTTAGGTAATGGAAATGTTAGCGTATGGTTTTCCTGTCACTGGGGTTGAAATGACAAAAGGCTGACTTGAGTTAAGACTGTTTGTTTTAGACTACCTACATATATCTGAACTTATTGTAATTATTATCATATTGCCTCTACGTGAAATCTAAACACGAAGAGTAATGTGTCCAGAGTGTGTTGTTCCAGAAATTATCCTGCACATAAGGGAATATGTGGTCAAATGCAGTATATTTAGTTTGCTGAGACATTTAGTATTTTCAGTGCTGTAGTTGACCTTGAAGTCATGTTGTTATCTGTTGTACTTCAGAGAACCCGCCACATGTAGACGTTTATCAAGGTGTTCGACTTCCCTTTTCTGCTCGAGGGTAACTGTTAGAAAAAGAAAAGTCATATTTAAGTGATAAGTGTTTGCTGTAAGTCATCGGTGTGGTGTGGCTTTGAGGACCTTTGGTAAGTACACACAATCACAAGAGCCAATGTTTGTCTTGGCTGCCTCCCCCGCCGATTATCTGGCCAGGAACAAACGAAGGCAGGGCCTTACAGCAGGGTGGTCGGCAGCCACCGCTCGGCTCTCTTCCTGCAAGGGAAGCAGGAAGAGGAAGTGAGGTAGTTCCCTGGCGAGGGCTGAGGAATGAGGGTGGACAGTGGAGAGGAGAAAAAAATTAAAGGCACTCATGAATCTCAAGTTATGGAAGTAAACAAAAAGAAACTAAGGATTGGGCGGAGTGTTGTCGGAGGACATTTTTATGACCGGAATGCCTGGGATATTATTTTATTGCATTGTTGAGCCAACTGTTTTAGATTCCAGATGTATATGTGTTGTGTCTCTGTTGTTGGGATGTTTGTCCCTCTTGCCTCTGTCCACTTCCTACAGCCAAACAAAAGATAGACATTTTTTCTAATCTGATTCACCTTTGTGTTGAATTCTTTCGTCATCATTTGATTCCCTCGGCACAGTGTCCACTTTATGTCACTTTAAAGTAGCTTTGACCTGTGGGCTGTGTCACTGGATATCTTCCACCTAAATGCACTTATTGGATCGCCTTGCCCTTTTTTGCGTGATGGTGTTGGGGGTGGAAAGCTGACCATGTGTTTGTATGTCTACTTTGCATTTCAATAGCTTTACTGTCTTCTGAATGGTTTGTCTTTAAACATGAGGTTGGTTGCAAGTACACACAGACTTGCTTGTGCACACACACAAGCAAACACAAGACTCACACAGCGCCTGGATGCTTTCACGAATGTTGTTTTAATAAGCCCTCTGTTTCTACTTTCCTCTGGGTGCCCTCCAGAACTACAAGGCTCAATACACAGACTTGGTGTCGGAGACGTGTCAGTTCTTATCCATGTGTAAAAATAGAACCAACTTTTGTGTTAAAACATCCACGTTAATGTGTTATTTTACACTTGGGTTCACGCTGCTGTCGCTAGTTCTTTCAGCAGGTCCTTATCCCCCTGAAGTAGCAGAGGGGAGACCCTTGCTTGGTTGTGTCACACCTTGTTGTTAGTGGGTTTGTCTGCCGTCTAGGCTTGTTGTCAGTATGTAAATGCTCATATACTGTGTTGAGCCCACAACCTTTTCTGCGGTCGTCTTTTCTGACCTGTCTGGCAGTACTTTATCTTTTGCCCATATGAAGTCAATTTCACGTTGGTAATGTCAGATTTATTTATAACCCATTTATCTCTGTATTACTTCCACATGGATAGAAATACTATAAAGCCTTCAGCTGTCCAGTTAAGTTGAGTTCTGTTTTTCTTTCATGCTTGTGTTCTTGAGCTTCAGCTTAAATACAAAGAAGCAATTCATTGATGTAATTCAGCCTTGAAATGAGTTGGAACTGCAAAACTGGGCCTTCCAATATAAACTACTCTGCTTCACTTTACTGGTAGTTACTATTGGCCTATCACACACACTATATATATATATATATATATAATTTAACCAAATATAGCACCTTTATTCAAATGTAAGAGTCATAATGTCTGATTGCAAGGATTGTAGTATTTGAAAAGTTTACTGTCTTATCTAAACTTAGGCCTTCACAAACCTCTCGGCTGGTATTTTGCAGTCGGCCTACATGTTGTCACTACCGTCCATGGTTTACCAGTGTCCTTTCCTGCCTTTGTTCAACTGGTTTTGTTTACAAGTTTTTCTCAAGCCTGTGCAACATTTGTCCTTGGTGTCATTCTGTTGAAGAAGACATTGTAAAGTCAGCGCCCCCAGGCCTGGAGACATGCTTCTGTCTGTCTTCTGTCGTCAGACTGCTGGCTCTTGGGGTGATGGAGCAATTGAGGACGCTGGGGTGTGGGTGACCATTTGGCATATGTCATCTAAAGGGCTTTCACAGATAATTGGGCGACATCCGCATGGCTCCTCGGACACACAGCGGACCCCAACATTCAGGCGAAGTACTTAGCATAACAAGTCAAAATGTCACACCCTGTGTTTAAAGAGGGACATGGAAGACTTTGTTGTGTTGGTGAAGCGTTGTGAACATGTTCGACTTTGGCAAAAGCACTTGTGGACAAAAAGTCTGAGATGACCTTCCCATGAAACACATCCCTGCATTCAAACACTAAGAGAAGGTAATTACATTGGATTAGCTTTTCATCTTAATTGTCTTCATGAAGAATATAGGCTGTTTGATAACACTAAACCATAAAATATCCTATGTAGCTAAAAGAAAATCTATTAAATAAATGTGAGAGGAAAAGACAAATACAAAAAAATATGTTTACAATCAGTTGAACAGTAACACATTATTTCTTATGGGAACTGTTGTGTCATATGGAAAAAAGCTGACATTTTCTGCTGGAGAGCTCTGTGTGAACAACGAAAATCTGGGCCGTACATCGATAAAGAGCTTAAGTGGCACACACACGGGGTGTGTGAGGGGGTTAACACAATTGCACGAATGATGGTTTGAGCTCAAGCTTTCGAAGCATGTGAGGGGAGAGTGACCAAGTGTGAGATAGCTAAAAGGGTCAAAGGGTTTGCATTTGATAAGCTGCTGGCAGAGTTTTAGAGAACAACCTCAAATGATGGGTCTTTAAAAGGTGAGAAGAGGCCTTTGCATCAGAGTATGTCATTAATCTTACTTAGGTTTGGTTAATGTGTGTATAGTTGGGATTTTTTTTCTGTAGGCTTCAATGTGTGTGTAGTAAACATGTACTTTATTCTATGTCTGAAGGGTTGACGTGTTTCCCACAGCTTCTAAACACCTTTGTTATGCTCCACTTTGTCTCATCCGCAGAGATCGAAGCCAAAGAGGCTTGTACCTGGCTCCGGGCCGCAGGGTTCCCACAGTACGCCCAGCTTTACGAAGGTAAGACCCCCTATTAGGAACAGAGCTCATTCGCTATGGGAAAACCAGTTAGATGGAGAATCATGGCATAATCAGACAGATTTTCCAGCTTACATGCTGTGACTTCAGGTTACTACTTTGCCGCACCAACTTTCGCAATTAAAAAAAAACTTAATTGTGAATCCACACCCCTTTTGTATTCAACAGCTGATAATGTTTAGCTTACAAAAACACTGTCTCCTTTGTCAGGCACACAACGTATTTAATTCACACTTGTGCCTGTGCATGCACACACATCACATACATTCCAGAGGAGTAATTGGTGTGTTATTTCTCAACACTGTCGTTTTACTCTACTCTGAACTAAAGCCAAAGCAAACTGAATATCACATTGGTATATTCCAAACATTAACGATAATGTAACTTATTTAGTAACTCTATTGGGACCAAAGGTCTTAACTAGCTTGTTAAAACAAACATAAATCAAGTTACAATGGCAAATGGTGGAGAAAGAACGCTCTGCCCGACCTTTGAGTTTTAAATACTCACTCACCAGAAAACATCAAGCATTCTTTACACTCCATATAGATACTTAGGCATACCATGAGCATACCAGCTGCCCTTACATAACTACAGGACGATGACAGCAGGACTAAGCTACCATTGTCAACAGCTCATTGCTTGTTGCCACTTAACTGTGAAAGGTTTCCTATTCGAACAGGAAGTCCATTGTGTCTCTGCACAGGTGATGAGGCTGTTTTTCAGTAACACAAAAGTGCAAACCACGATCAATCACTGTGCAGATTTTACAGCATCTTGCGGCAGTCTCCAATCGAGAAGGAACTTGTCCCGTTGCATGACACATTTTTCCTTCCCTTGTATCCGTGGGATAATCTCAATTGTCTCTGTTGTCAACGTGATTGCCCCACTAAAGATAAGCAGACTGATAGGCCTGAATCAGTACAGTAGAGTAAAGTTGCTGGTCTCCCCTGAGCAGTGTTTCGTTATCATCAAAGTTCCCCTGAGGATTTAAATGAAGAAGAATCCTGCTTTGGGTTGGGCCGTCACATTCCTGACAATATTGTAGTATCTGTCTGTCCATCTCTCCACCAGAATACGGCTCTTAACAGGATAAGCGACACTTCAGTAATAATGCGACCCAGTCAATAGGTGATCCTGTTAATGAGGTGGACTAGAGAGAAAGAAGGAGAAGTAGAAAAGGAAGTGGGACCGCTGAGCGGTGGTGGAGCACCTATTGTTATTCTTCAATCAATCCCCTGTTCTTTCCCTCTGTGCTCCACATCCCCCCTGCCTGCCAGCTCTGAAAGCTGCAGCTGTGTTTGTTTGGTCAGCTAAGATGCTACTTCCTCTTTTAGCTTTTCATCACGGCTGTATGGAGGGGGGCAATAGGTGGGACGGAAGGTCCTGGTGGGCGTACGAGTGGGTGGGTGGGTGTTTTCTGAGGCTATAGGGGTTGTATCTTAAGTTCTATCTGAGCACCCTGGCTGCCGACACTAGTCTGACTCTCTCTCTCTCTCTCTCTCTCTTCTTTTCAGATGCCCTGTTCCCCATTGACATCTCCTCTGTCACGAAAGACCATGACTTCCTCGATCGGGATGCGATTGAGGCTCTCTGCAGGTGAGACCCACCAAACTTTTTCACAATTAACTTTCTCTTTCTCGTGCACCCTCATTCTGATTCTTCCCCCCTCCTTCCTTTCTTCACTATCTCGTTCTCCTCCAAATTAAGCCATGAGGGCCCGACTTCAAAAGGACACATACTTTTGAGAAGTTGGCGATGAGATAAAAGAATGACACGATAAGAACCCTGGAGCCATGCGCTGTATCTGTTCCTTTTCTGTGACCATACCGTCTCTCTTTATTTTGTTCTTTCTCTGTGGCTGATAGGGTTTACTTCAATCACTACGGTTTCTCACGCATCCCTGCAAGCGCAATAACTCAGTTCTACTTTGCGCCGCGAGATCTTACAGTCACGCAATGCTCAACTATAACCACAACTAGGGAGTAAATTGTCTCAAGGTTTATTTGTGTGATGTTTTAGGAAAAAGAGTTTAAGGGCAAGAAAAGTAAAGGAACACTGGAGAAGACTAGATTTGCATTGTAGTTGGTGCTTTCAGCATAATAATTAGCATGTGAGGAGGATGTTAATGGCGTCTTAATGGAGTTGGCTCCATCATCAAATTCCAAGTCTGAGTAATAAACCACAGCAGGTGTCCCTCCATACATCTGGAAGCTATCATCTCAGTGTCTCCTCTCTTGGCAGCCTCTCACCCCCTCCCCACTTCCCCAACACTCCCATCGGCTCCCATCCCTTCATCTCTCCATTGTTACATGATCTGCTCTAACAGCTCTCCAGAGGGTGGACCCCACCACCCTCGCGCCCCTTCTCCAGGTGGCTGGGGGGAAAAGCTTTTTGGCCCCCTCCCAAAGCTTTCGTTGCCACTCCGGCAGATTTAATTCTCCGTGCTCTCTCTCCTTTTCCGCGTCCCTCTCATTCTCTTCCCGCTCATGTGCGGATTATCCTTCAGCAGCTCATTAGCCAGCCTGGCTGCACTCAAACTCCCCCTCTGTCTCTCTCCTCCCCTCATTCTCATCTTGTTTCATCCTTTATTCGATTCCACATCCTCTTGTCGATGAGAGGATTGTTTTTCAAGGAAAAACAGGGAGCATGATTATTTTAAAGCCTGGTTTAAATGTAACCTCTTTTATGTGTTTGCACAGGAGGCTGAACACCCTCAACAAGTGTGCTCTGATGAGACTGGAGATATCGCCCCAACGAAAACGAGTAAGTGCACATACATACACATGACCTCTACTCCTTCCTGAGAAGCCCCTTTTTGCACCTCTCCTTAACCACAATTGCATTGCCTCACCTCAACTGTCAGTTCACACTTGGCCACAGGGCAAACCTGTGTTTTCTCTCATCTAGTTTAATGAGAAGGCACCTGTTGGGTTTATTTCTGTATCAAGTGGGCTGTGCAGAGCCTAGGGGGAAGGAGGATAGCTTTAATGTCTAAATGAAGGGCTTGCATTCACTAGGACCTCCCCCTACTCGTTGCATGCTCCCCTTCTTTCTCAAATACTCCCTCATACTTGTGGCTCACCATAAAGGGAATCCGTGAGCTGCGTTTGTAGCACTTTTGCAGAATAAACCACCTTATATCTATGATCAGGTTTGTCATGGTTTGTGAGTGTGTGCAGTTGCCTCTCCCCAAAATTACACTCTTAGATTTCTCTCATAAGGACAGCAGCTGTTTATCATCTTGAAAAACAGTTAATTCTTGGAAATTCCAGTTTTACACATGTTTCTGGTAAACTGAAACATATACTCCTGTGTCAGCGACCAATTTGGGTTTTTCAGTGGCCGACATTTAAATAGCAGACGCCCCAAATGCCATTGTATAATGCAGATATTATGTTGTATTTATTTTTACATCTGATAAAAAAATATTGCTTTTACCTAAATTGCAAAACCTAATTCAACATTTGCTTAACACTGATGTATTAGTCATCTGAATGCAAAACAAAATAGTAGAAAAAACTGTGAATAGTTTCTTTCGGTTTAATAGATCTGCACTCAATGCCAGATATTGGCCCATTAATCGATCAACTGATTAATCTGTCTATCGTTAATACACTGTCACTTTGTACAAAAAATGCTCTTTTTCTCACAAAATAACCTTAATTGTCTAATTGACCGAAGCGCTACATAGTCACATCCTTGTTCCTTGTGTGGTGGTATTCATTAGGATGACCCTCTCTGTGTCACCTTTCATTTCAGGAGTCAACAGAAGAGTAGAGCAGTCGAAGAGTTTTTTTTGCCACTATCACCCCTCCCCTTCACCCTTAGACAGCTCAGGAATGCATTGATCTCCTCGTGTCTTAACATTCCCTCTCTCTCAGATCTCAATTTCCCTGTCTGTCATTCTTTCGGTTCTATCTGTCTTATTGTGTTTATAAATAGTTTTCATTCTGCAGACTCCTTGTGACGTTCAAACCGTTGCAGTGAATGTTAAATGGTGGTTTGATGGTTTGAGGATAAGATAAGTTGATAAATGTAGGTCATCTCAATGAGCAACAAAAAGCAAAGTATCATTATTACATTACATTACATTTCATTTAGCTGACGCTTTTATCCAAAGCGACTTACAATAAGTGCATTCAACCCAGAGGGTACAAACCCAGAACAACAAGAAAAGATAGTTATCTCACATTCCAACTGGCATAACTGGAGAAAAGAGCCCCACTGGTGTCCAAAATGTCAGCTAAATACAATTGGCCTCATTAAATCGTTGCCTTCAACAAAAGCCCTGTGTGTAGCAGGGTTAGATCACACTGTTTGCTTCTTTGTAAAAATTACATAATTTTCCACCACAAAACATATCAGTGGAAATGGAACTTTGGCACACAAAGATAGGAACACGGATTTTGTGGATGATCATATTTTCAATTGGAACTCTTCGCTCAAAGTGCTAATTTCCTGTCCTATGATGCTTGCTCAACAACCTCTCTGAATTCAGTTTGTATTTTGAAAGATAGAAGAAAGTTTTGTGAGTAGTAGGTAGAGATTTAGAAAGGTGGAGAGAGGGGGTGGTTAAAATGTGGCCTGTGGTCGGGTTTTATGAGCTCCAGTTCTCCAGTGTGATCAGTAACTGTGAAGAAGCCTCTTCAGGAGGCTAACAGCCCAGTGTGTGTGTTCCTATATCTTTGTGAGGACCGTTTTAAGACCCTACACAGTGAGGACATTTTTGGAATGTGAGGAGGTTTTGACCGGTCCTCACATTTGGGCTGTTTGAGGGTTAAGACTTGGTTTTAGTATAAGGGTTAGAATTAGGTTTAGGAAAGGGTTAAGTATTTAGTTTGGATGGTTGAGGTTAGGGGCTAGTGAATTAATTATGGCAACGAGTGCCCTCACTAAGATAGAAGTACAAACATGTGTGTCTGTGTGTGTCTGTCTGTGTGAGACAGAGGTTGGATATCACTATCATGGATTAGACTGTAGCTCTCTGTCAGTGACAATGCATCACACTCAATGTGTGGATATATACATACAGAGATGGGGTTTAAAGACTGTGGCAGGGTGGTGGTGGGGGAGTGACCCCAGTCTGGCCGGCTGCATTGAGAGCTATGGGGGTCATAATGGAATTTCCTGAACACCCTCCAGGGCCTGAGACAGATTAACCAAACGGGGGGAGGTGTGTACATTTTGGGAAGGTGCATGTGTGCTTTGTGTGACGCGGTAGTGGCTACTTTTCTCTTTTGTTTTTTGTATGTGTTGTCTCTGTTGTCAGGAAGTGACTGAGACGTGTCTACGAACTGGCCACGATCAAGTCGTATGCTTAACCCCAGTTTAAAATCATGTCATGCAAAACAAAAGTCCTTATTCAAGTTATCTTGTGCAACGGTTCCTTAGATGTGACGGCATTTGACAACCATTTCCGTATCAACATATTTCAGTGATTTTACAATTAAAACTATTCCATAACTCCAGAAAGTTTCCTGGATCAAGGTGAGGAATGTGGAAAAATAAATGGAAAACATAGCAGTGCATAATATTCTCCTTTCCCTCCCATCCCCTCTCTTTTTTCCTCTTCTTCTTGCTATTTCTTTTTCTCCGTCCTCTTTCTCCCCTCCTTTTTCCCTTTTCCAGAGTGAGGACTCTGATGAGGACGAACCGTGTGCCATCAGTGGTCGCTGGACCTTCCAGAGGGACAGCAAGCGCTGGTCCCGCATGGAGGAGCTGGAGGTTTTCTCATCACTGTCCACAGATGCCACACAGGCACCATCATTCCCTATGGCCCAGGAATCCCAGAAGGGCAAGCTGGCCCTACGTGAAGGCAACAGTTCGGAGAGTGTGCTGACCGACCTCAGTGAGCAGCCTGAAGTGGGCTCCATCCACAGTAGCGGGAGTGGAGGAAGAGGAGAAGAGAAAGGCCAGGGCCCCACCTTGGTGAATGAGGCTGTACCTGCTGGTGCCACTCGTGCCAGCTCTGTTGCCAGCATGTGCTCTTCCTCAGGCACAGGCGGGTCAGGATGCGTCAATGAAGACTCTTTGTCTGATGGGTTGCCCCCATCGCCCCTGGAGACACTGGGAAATTTCACGTTTGATATGAAAACGGGGATGGCAGGACTCGGAGGGAGTCTGGACAGAGGAGGAGGAAGTGACAAAAGCACACGCTCACGAGCTAAGAGCTTCCTAAAGAGGATGGAGAGTCTACGCCTGCGCAGCGGCAGCTCGTCCAAGAGGAAGAAGAAGACGAGCACCGGTGGAGGGAAGATTGAGATCAGTGGCCCTGTCATCAAAGAGGGTCTAGATGATGACAAGTTGAGGAGGCTCAACTGTGTGGACATCTCCAGTATCAACCTCAACCAGAACCTCAATCACCACCGCAGTCCCACTCAGACGATGACACTTAACCGGAATCGCTCTGTCTCCTACTCCACTCAGACCAGCAACGGCAGCACTGGGAGTACAGGGAGCAGCCAATCAGAAGCCAGCAGTGGCAGTGCAGTGAGCACGCCGAGCCCTGTGACTCGCGCTCGCAGCCACAGCACAGCAGCAGGCTCCAGTAAGAGAGGAGGGATGTATTTGGAGGGGTTCGATCCTTTCAGCAATCACCAACCAGCTTCAGATCACCAGCCGACACCCCCATCCAAATCTACCACACCCATCCAATGCCAAGCTAGCAATGGGATCACAGTTGATGAGCAGAACCGCAGGAACAACTGCAGTGTTCGCGGAAATATCAGACAAGTGGAGGAAGAGGAGGAGGAGGAGGAAGAGAGCATGATCTTCTTCTACTTACCAGAAGGTCACAAGCCTGGGACATTCCCCAAAGCCCTGCAAGACGGGAGTTCACGCAATAACAATGGGAATGATAATGGGAACTCTGTGGTCCTCAGGGGACGACAAAGTAGGCGCCATCATCGTGGCTCTTTGGGCTCTGTCGACAGCCGGCTCAGTTTTTACGACAACGTTCCCAACACTGAGAGAGAGGAGGGAGAGGAGGAAGAAGGGGATGAACAGAAACTGGTGGAGGCGCTACAACATGCCAGCGGCCTGCAGCGCTTTAACGCCTGGTCAGAGGCTGTGGCCGGGGAAGAGGAGGAAGAGGAGGAAGATGAAGAGGAGGAAGGAGACTCAGACTCAGCACTAGACTCTGCCTCCCCATGCCCGTCTTCTCCTTTGCAAAACCGACTGGAAGAGACGGAGAATGGAAGCGACCAAGACAGCACAGGAAACCCGCTGGGCGATGGAGAGGAAGGGTTGAGAGAAAGAAGAGATTCTGGTGTTGGAGCATCTCTAACTCGAAGCAGCAGGTCAGTGAAGAAAATTAAAACTCTCTAGTAATCAAGGCAGTTTGCTCAAAATAATATTTTATCACATAAATCTAATAGAATCCACCAATGCCTGTTCTGGTTTATTGTATTACTCTCTGCAACTTTTGCCTGGGGCATTACACAATTTTAATCATGGTGCTCATAGCATTGCAAAATAATAATCCATTTGTGTCATAGGAACTATTTATTTTGTAGAAAGTAGATCCAATAAAAACTTTTGTATCTAGCTCTGTTATTTAGATTAACTGATTCTTTACGAGAGTCACCCAGACAGCTGCTCTCCGTCTGTCTGTTAAAGTTCCTGCCACTGTTCCTGTTACTTCACCTTAGTGCAATAAAAGCTCAACAAAACAATAGAAATACCAACAAGAGGCGTTTTCCATAGAAAGTGACAGCCAAAGATAAACAGGGGGACACGCTGAGATGGCTTTCCTTACGTAATGTTGCTGAAATACTTTGGAATGCCGCTTCGTCTCCACGGGAACTGTTTCTGTTCCTTCAGGAATCCACAGACCGAATTACATTCACGGGGGGTGTGTGGGTTTTTGGTCTTTTAGACAATCTCTTGATTGATGTGTACATAAATCCCTCTAATCCCTAAACTGATCTCTTGGCACATACAACTACAAATACTTTGTCTGGCCATGTGTTATTCTCTGAATTTATGTGTACACTTAAGCTGATGATGCAGATCCCAGGAGTTACACTGCTCTTCTTCGATCAACATTCCTCTTCTTTAAGTCTCAATTTGTGCGATCTCCTTCTCTTTCTTCGATCTCCAGGCCTCAGAAACTCCGCTGGCCGAGCTTCCAGAACTCCCATCGGCCCAGTCTGGCCTCCGCCCAGCTCCAGATTACCTGCCAGTCTGTGTTACAGATGAACCTGCTCCAGAAGCTCTCCCTACTGCAGCTCACCGCTCTGCTGGAGAAACACACCCCGACAAACAAACACGGCTTCAGCTGGTGAGTGGACCGGAGGAAAATGGAAGGCTAATATAAGGGAAATAAACACTACATATTCTGAGATTCCTTTGCACATACTCTGATTTCCAAGATTGTTTTTTAATACATTTGAACTTCGGCAATTGTTCCTCATAAGTAATGCCCTTGATGCCCTTGACGCCCTTGAATTGATCCATTCAGTAAGCCAATTACTACCCCTCCATACCACCAATCCCTTCCATCTGCAGGTTGTTGTATAGTGTGGTGAAGGCTGTCCACAGAGGTTGGGTTTCACATTCTTTTCCCAGCCCAGTAATTGCTGGGAAGGGGCGTACATTGTCTTTTTCTCAACGGGGCAATAATGGCAGTTCACACGCATTGCGTTACAAGAGCTGGAGGCTGCAAAGATCTGCTCTCGGCAATTATCACTTCACCAATATCGTCTCTCTACCACTTATTTAGTATTAGTCTCGCCTCATATTTTATATGATGCTCGGCATTATGTAATGAACAACAATATCCTTCTTTTCTGTATCTTTTAGAGATTTTGTATTTGCTCCAGACATTTCTACTTTCGCTTTTTATCTGGATTCCTGCATTTATAACTCAAATACTGGCTAAAATTCCCTTATATAGGTCATTTATTGAAGAACCACAGAACAAAAAGCAGAGCAAATATCCTTGCAACCGTATAACAGGACATTCTTCATTTAAAATGTCAGTGTTAAACAGTTTGTGAAAAACAGTGACCCAGAATCTGAATTTGTACACCGTTTTAAAATGTCAGACGGGACAAAGTCAAAGTCAAAAATCAGATCATTGCTAGCTGAGGTCGTCTCAAGACAGGAATAGAATTTATCCTAACTTATAACAGGCGGTGGTTGATTGAAATACAGAGGCCGCTTGTTGGCCACTGGAGGCCCACACATAATCAGAATTCCGGGATCATAATATGTTCCATTTTTCCCAAACTGTGGTTCTGAGGAGCTGTGTGAGTCTTGTGAACGGCTCGCACAAAGACGAGCTTGTCCGGTGTCGCACATAGCGTCTCTCTGCTAAACACACTCGCACCCATGCACATAGAACCACAGCCATAAATCTGTGGGTGCATTCTTGTGAAACAGTCCGAGTTGCATGTTTCAACTCTGGGTTTGTGGTAATAGACTTGCTGTTTACTCGCACCCGACGTGCGCATCCCCACACACACACACACACAGGGTGACAAATAGTGAGGCAGATACTTGGTGCGGATGTGTAAAGCGGTGGGATCCGCCCCTTTCGAAGCCAAACATGCATCCCACCCCTCCTCTCCTTTCCTCTCACCCTGTTTATCCAACCCCTCTCATAAACCCGGAGACAGTCTTCTGCAGCCGCCTGGTTTCATAAAACACACACTTACACAAACACACACAGTCTAACTAGTTGTAATTTAATTTGTGCCACAGACGTTTTGACATCTGAACTAACAACTACTGTATTTGAAACATGTCTGAGGTTGTGAGTCCAAAGTTTAAATGAGTGTTTACAGACTCAAATCAAATTCTCCCTTGTACCATTCAAAGCTTCCATCACTTCTTCGTCTTATTGATCCACATCAGTAATCAGTATTCAATCAAATCAATTGACACATCAAGACTCATGTCAATATCCTGTATTGCATATACTAATGAGATACTTGTGTATGTGTGTGTGTTTGTTGTAGGGCTGTGCCAAAGTTTATGAAGCGGATCAAGGTGCGCGACTACAAAGACAGGAATGTGTTTGGTGTACCACTGCAAGTCATCGTCCAGCGGACAGGCCAGCCCCTCCCTCAGGGGATCCAGCAGGCCATGCGCTATTTGCGCAGCCAGTGTCTGGATCAGGTAAGACTCAAATCAGATGCACCCATTTGGACACATGTTCACATAAACCTCTGCTTATACTCTAATTGCATGTGTACATAATGAAAAAAAAAATGGCTGCCAGGCTGTAATTTAGCTGAAAGCACTGTTTTCAATTTCCAAAGTTCAACAGAAAGATGTTTTTCTTCAAGGTGCCGCTGTTGCATAACATCTGTATTTAAGGATATCTGCAATCAGCCAAATATTGATCCACGATTGAATTTTTTTTATTACATGTGATGGTGCAGCTGGTTAGAAAAAGCCTGATACCTACTTAGTCAGTGTGTGTATACGGTTTCTCTCTTTCCCCCCTTTTCTCTCCTCGCTGTCACACATAAGCTGAAGTATGGAGGCCTGTGGAGAGTCAACGTGTGCAGCTGTTAGGTCACCTGTGTCTGTCTGTTTAATCCACAGACTGTGCGGAAGATTTATCTCACGGCGTGTGTGTATATACGCAAGGGAGCGAAAGGGGGAACCGGCAGAAAATATCTATTAATGGAGGGCAAAACAGTAGAGAGAGTGATGGTGTTCGTTTCGGGGCAGGACAAGGCGCCTCTGTTTGGAAGTGGTGAAAGCTCATGGAAAATATTCAGGCGGAACAAGCCAGTGACCTTTTTCTCTTTTCCTCCCCAACAGTGCCCTTTCATAGAGCCTTAAAAGGCCACTGATGAGGTCCCACACAACGCTCAGCACAATATTGTTCACTGGGTGTCATGGGAGCTTCTCATAAAAACTGTCAACACGATCTGCTGTGATGTAACCATATTGACTATAAGCACAGGATTTGGGGATAAGACCAGACTATTATTTTTCGGCGATAACAACCTGCAGCTTTAGAAGACAGGCACATGAATCTAATTTGATATCCCTTAGTGATGAGATCAGAGATTCTTGATACAACAGAGACTGATAAGGAAATTAAAATTCATAGCCCACTTATCGAGCATCTTTTTATGTATTTGTGAAGTAACTCTTTGTCCTTGTCTCTCTTTGTCCAGGTGGGTCTTTTCAGGAAATCGGGGGTCAAATCTCGAATCCAAGCTCTGCGCCAAATGAACGAGGCGAGTGGAGCGGACGGGGGAGGAGTCAGCTACGAGGGCCAGTCGGCTTACGATGTGGCAGACATGCTGAAACAGTACTTCAGAGATTTGCCAGAACCCCTGCTCACGAGCAAGCTATCAGAGACCTTCCTCCAGATCTATCAGTGTAAGAATCCAGACATAGAAAAGCACACACAGCCACATCTCTAAGAGGCCTGGGCTCAGGGATGAATCTGGGTGTATTGTTTTCGAGCTGCAGATGCTTGTCTGTCATGGAGCAAGAATTTGTGAAACAGTAGAAAGAAAACAAACAAGATGAGTGCAGGAAATACCTGTGGTATGATGGGATGTATAAGCCCTACTATTGGCTCATTGCTCTGTGTCACTGCCTGCATAGGCACACTCACAGGTTCTGGTATATGATGATTGTAATATAGCTGCAGCCGTAACTGTTTATATAAGGTAAAACAAAAACCAGGCCTGTGCATGAAGTATGAAGCATGCATTACACACACACACACACACACACACACACACACACACACACACACGTAGGCTTATATAACGCTCTTAGTTTGACACAGATCGTATAATAACTCATTCCTGGCAGGTGAGGGGAGACCATACTCAAACTCATTCCTGATTTAACCAGCGGACCTTAAAACTGATGATGTGATGTAGCATGACAGCTGTAATTACTCTTTTTCTGCATTAAATATTCTAACATCCTCTCTTCTCCTCTGCAGACATGCCCAAAGAGCTCCGTCTGCAGGCAGCTCGTGCCGCCGTGCTGTTGCTGCCTGACGAGAACCGCGAGGCGCTCCGGACTCTGCTCTGTCTGCTGAGCGACGTGACAGCCAGCGTGTCCGAGAACCAGATGACTCCCACCAACCTGGCTGTTTGTCTGGCGCCGTCCCTCTTCCACCTCAACACCCTGCGCCGCAAGGAGAGCTCCTCGCCAAGGTGAGTGTCGGACTGTGCGCCGCTGTTACCAGCTCAATTTTATATTATTACCTCCGCCAATGAGGTTGTGTTTCCATCCCTGTCCATTTGTTTCAAAGCAAGATCACACAAAAAAAACGATTTCCACAAAACGTAGTGTAGGGAGAGGGTCAGGGAAGATTTTTTGGTGGCAGATCCAGGATTTATTTTCACCTTCTTTAATGTTGGGAGATGAGGGTGTGTTCTGACACTTCCACTTATTGCGCAGGGAAATAATTCGTGGATCTTGATAAAAAAATTCAGGAGCTGAAAGAAATCTGAACTGAAATCAGAAATCTATGAGTGTGTGAGATTTTGTGCAGCTTTTATTTAATTGAATTTATGGAGACTGTTGGGCCTTGGTGGGAGGGCCATTGGAGTTACTTTGTTTTCAATACCTTCCCTTACACAGTTACCGTGTTAGCAGCTTACATAACATGTGATATACTGTACATTCTGAAAACAGGAAAGAGCCGCTCCAAAGAAACAAAAGAGCAGGATTCTATAAATAAAGGACAGAGAAGAAAAGGAAGAGAACAAAGTGCATGAAGAGAGGAAGGGGGAGAGACAGAATACAAATAGAGAGGTTACATCAACATCTTAAGCTAATTAAGAAATGTGTATTGTTCCACATTTGGCGCAGCAGGAGCAGGGTTCATCAGGTTCAAACCACAAAACACCTTTACTTTCCATCCTCAACCCCAATCAGCTTTTTCTTCCACCCACTGTCTCTATGATGGATCCGCCTGCTAATCTTCTTTCTCTCCTCTCTGGGCAAAGGGTGATGAACCGGAAGCAAATGCTGGGAAAGCCGGACCAGAGAGACCTAAACGAGAACCTGGCCGCCACGCACGGTCTGGCACACATGATCCAGGAGTGCAGGAAACTCTTCCGGGTAAGTGGATAAAAAGCAAAGTAATGGAATGTGTATTCTGACGCAGCAAAGTCCTCACATCGAAGGTTAAAGTGAGCTTGAACTGTAAAAGCAAATGAGATCAGTGGGTTTATTGATACAGATTTCAGTACATGAATTTGTTATTGCTGAGAGATTAATCGTCACCTCCGTAGACAGAACAGAACTTAACTTCACGTTGTGTAGAAACAGAAATACAGCACAGTCCCACCGAAGTCACAAACCCATGAATCCACCTCTTCCAGTGGTTAACTGTGTCCTCAAGGAGAGCACTTGATGGGATAAACAGGAAATAATCAGCTAACTACACTATAACTAATTCAATCAATGGCATTCAACCTGAGGTGCTCTCTGCTCAGTTCCGTTTTCTCTGACATGCAATAGTAATTTCTGAAAGGCTGCATACTGTGTGATTACTGTTCAAAACGTTATTAGATCCTGTGCGAGCTTCCTGGCTTCCTGTTGTTATTATTGTCAAGTCAGACGAAAAGGAAACTCACTTATTCCCTCTGATTAGATTATGATTTGCTTGTTGAGCTTAATAAATGGAAGCTGACCGATGAAATGTAATCAACTTCAATGTGAACCATCTATTTCTTATGTAATTATAGAATCATTTTCTCAGACAGTAAATATTGTCAGGATTCAATTGAACCCCAAGGTTTCCAGCTACAAATAAGACGAAGGGATTGAAAATTAGTTTGTCAAACGAGGAGATGAAAATAGGTTGTTCGTTTCATTTTCAAATAGTTTTCCTCCGCTTTTTCATTATTAGAAAAGAAAATGTATTCATCGCCCACAGACATGTTTTATAATAGGAAGCCTTTGCTTTAGGCCTCAATCTGTGTAATTTATATATTAATCTGATGCAGTTTTCCTCAAAAGAACGTGTAACTTGTTGACCACCTGAGACTACGTCAACCTATCACATTAGATTTAAAATGTGATAATCCTAGCCCCTATTGGCTGTAAATAAAAGTGGGAGTGTCCGGGGCGCAGAGAGCTGCTTCAGGTCCGGTTGTTGCCAAAACTTTCAGGACCCCCATTCACATCCATTTGGCTGGCGCCCCACACCCGGATATATTATGTGGAAAGAAATTAACATTGTAAAATTTGAAAACAACTTATATTGAAAGCTCACCGCTGCTTACGGCCTCATAAATGAGACAATAGAACTAAATCAAACTGTCCATCTTGTACTTAATCTGCTAATGGCCTCCCTCCACATAATGACAAAGTAATGATGACAAATGTTTCTGATCGTCATCTTCCTCCCTCTCCTACTTCCCACAGATCCCAGAGGAGATGAATCGCTGCAGGAACTCCTACGTGGAGCAGGCGCTGCTGCCTCGCCGCCTGGAGGACCTTGCCAGCGGAGAGGCCGGGCAGGCCAGCTGCCGGGGTTACCTGCGAGACGGCCTAGACGCGCTCCTCAAAGAGGCCAAGGACAAGTTCAGAGGTTACGACAGCTGCTCCACGCCTGAACACGCCGAGCTGGCCTACAGAAAGGTACGCACAGCTTTTAGTCTTCAGTGGAAAATCCGATCATCAATCTGTCGTTAGTGTGTAAACAAGCTGTCGTGAAGCACACACTCTCTTTCCGGCTGTTTCCTGTCCTCTCCTTCGCTCTCCTTCGTGTTTGCCTCTCCCTCTCTCTCTCTCTCTCCTGTTTCTCTAAATATCCAGTGGAAAACCAGCAGTTAGGGTTTCCTGTTCAGAAACACATCCGTGTGAAACTGGCCTGGCCCCTTGGCCTCTCATTCCCATCCCTGTACTGGACTCCATCCCAGAATGACATCAGCCTGACATAGACTTACACAGAAACACACACACACATCCATACGCAACCTCACTATTATCCCAGGCCTACATTTCCTGTGTCTGGTCTGGAAGGTTATCTGCCCTCCAGTTTGAGAGTCACAAGGCAAAGAGAGTGACTGTGTACTTTATCATCTGACAGAAGAATGAAGCAGCTGACTTGGCCAAAGGGCAAAGAGAGGTTAAGAAACACAGTCTGACTGTTCTGCATTAAAATTATAGCATGATTCTGATATCTAATTTCTGTGAATATGACTGATGAGATTAGATGCCCAACAGGAATTTTCCCAACGCTTGCACAAGACAGTTTAGCACATGAACTGAAACTGAAAATTGCAATAGGTTAAAAGCATTGTATTCAAATAAGTACGTTGTTATAATTTAAAATCATTACATTCGTCCTATTGAGTCAAATTACTTTTTGTTGAATGTTAGGTTTTCACTCTCTTACATTCTGTTTCGTTCTCCCTGTAAATTAATCACAGTCTATGTAAATTAACCGAGCCTCAATCTCTTCTTCCAGGTGCATGATGGGTTTCCATTGCGGCTGTGGAAGGTGACCGTGGAGGTGCCGGCAAGTCCGGAGGAGGTGCTCACGCGGCTGCTGCGGGAACAGGGCCACTGGGACGAGGACCTGGTCGAGAGTCGAGTGGTGGAGACCCTGGACGAGAAGACAGAGGTTTTCCAGTACGTCAAGAACACCATGGCTCCACATCCCACCAGAGACCACGTGGTGCTCAGGTATGTTCCTCCTCCTCCTCCTCCTCCTCCTCTCCGCCTGTCCCCAATACTCACCTTGCCGTATCTCTGCTCTGATTCATGTCTTGTTTTTAAATGAACTGTTCTCTCCTCTTTCTACCAGAACGTGGGTAACAGACCTACCAAAGGGAGCGTGTGCACTTGTGTGTACATCTGTGGACCATGAGGGGGCGCCTGTTGTTGGCGTTCGGGCCAATGTCCTCACCTCACGGTACTTCGTCGAGCCCATCGGAACCAACAAATCCAGACTCACGCATATTTCCAGAATCGACTGCAGGTTAGTGGAAGATTGACAGTAGTAGAAAGTAAATTTGGGTATTTATTAAGCCCTATTTTTATGGTTATGTAGATGACACATTGATCTAACTTTCCCCTTTTTCTTTTCTCTTCAGGGGTCGTTTTCCAGAGTGGTACAATAAACTGTATGGACACTTGTGTGCTGCTGAATTGGCGCGGATACGTGACTCTTTGACGGCGCCCATGGACAAATGAGAGAGCAGTTCGGGCAACTACTGCCTCAACAGCCTTTTTTTAACCTTGGCCTGTTGGACCATAATTTGGATCCTACTGGGACTCGGCGTGACTCATTCCAGCCGTTCTAGCAGAGAGGGAGATGGGGTCCGAACCTCTTTATACTCACATGTAAAGGACAAACCCTGGATCTTTGAGTGAAGGATGTTTTTTTTTGTTTTTTTTTTGCTCTGATCATGTCACAGCAGACGATGCTAAAGTTTTGGACTGTTTGATTGGCGCTGTCAGCCGAGAGCTCAGCTGCCAAGAGGACTCATGTCACACAAACATTTAGCCGGGCCAAAGGACTTGATCCCGCTGATGAAAGGATGCGAGGTTCAAAAGTTTATCCAAAGGGTGCTATTGCTTCTGAGAAGCAAGGGGGGATTCAGTGCGAGTGTGTGTGTGCGTGCAAGTTAACGTGATTTACAAAAATACATATTCCTTGCGCTGGTTTCCAGTCGCAGCATAATGTGTACATACAGTATTGTGTCCACAGTCGGTGTTTGTCTTGTGTTACCTCTTTCACGTTCCCTGTCACAGTAAAGCACAGGGGGAATAGCAGACAATATTATAGTCAGTTGACTGATGAATCCATGGGTGAAGAAAGATGCGAATGTGCTGGTAATATGCAGAGTGAGTGGAGACAATAGGCAGGATATGGTGAGGTAACAGGTGGCCGATAGCACAGAGAGGTTTTATGTCGCAGCAGGGACAGATGAGGGCGGTGGCTGGCTCACCAAAAGGAAAGACGCGATCAAAGAATAAAGGCTCATTTATTAATATGGAAACAGTTGTTCCCTCAATAAGGAATTGAACTCAGTCAGGCTGAGGGTGTTGTTAATTTGATGCGAAAGCTGCATGGCGCAAAAAGAAGAGCACAAACCTCTGCCAGGGCCAAACAGTCCACTTAAATTCAACAAGCACAAAATTACACACACGTAGAGATCAGTCCCTTCATTTTATCAATATCCATAAATGATGGTTTATCAGTAAATATGACTTGCAACGTTCCTGGATCCAGCTCCTGATCTGGATCCAAAACAAAATGCAGTTTCTTGGAAATACACACAGTCGTTTTTGCATAACTGTTCTCACAAATTTACAAACCAACCCACATTGCATTTTTGCAGGATCACTCACACAACTAAAAGTTAGGATCAACAGACTTAATGGACCAAATTTAAGTGTTAGATGTTTCTTTTTTTAAAAGCACAGCACATTTCACAGTTTTCGATGTTGTCGTCTGAACACCACTTGTCAAATAGTCATTTCACGAGTACTTTTGATGTACACGAGGACAGAGAACTGCAACAGGAACCTCTGGTTAGCCCAATGCGAGAAGACGAGAAGCAAACAGGGGGAAAAATGGTCCTTTTATAAAGGTGGAGATTTTACAGGTTTTACTGTAAAGAAGAGAGCAGATTGAATGTTTGTGTGATTTCAAAGGAAGGAAAAATATCTGTGTTAATGCTTCTTTCTCTGTACTGTCAGTGTTTTTTTTTTTAAAAGGAAGTAAGAGATGTGGGGTCCTCACAACAAAGTTGACCTTCACTCCTAACATTCACGCTTCAATCTGAGGGCTCGCTTTTCCTCTCGTGGAGTCGTCTGATTAATTCACTAAGCCATTGTTCTGTTGTAAATGTTTCCTAACTGTGTCCCTGCCAAATAATAACGCATGACAATGACAGTTAATTTAAAACAAATATATTTATACCTCAGATATATGTTTGTTTTGTATCATTTTATTTTATTTTATTGTAAATGTTAAGCTGTCGTGTTACAGAAATGAACAAATGTTTTATCTTTTTTATTAATATTATTTCTGTACAGGTTAATCAAAGTGCACTATTAAATATATTAAAATAATAACTGTGTCTTGAGAGTTATGTAACCGTGGGACCACACAACAAAAAAAAAGAAAAGTCGTTCTGGTTCTGCTCTTTAAATCCCTCTGTAATCTCACTGGTCGTTTGTTTACACTGCAGTTTATTCCGAGCGCTTACACCTTGTCACATCCAGAGCTCAGACTGACTCTGGATTCCCCCCCCTAACGTCCCCCCCGCCTCGCCACCTACTTCCACCTCACTCCTGCCGTCATTCCACCCCGATAAAGCCGTGATCGGGGCAGAAAGGCATGAGCTGCACGCAGGCGGATATCAACTGGCCTGGTGGAGGGTGATCTCACTTCTTGTCTAATTTCTTACATAACAGTTTCATATAGCAGGAGAAATTGCAGTGAGTTGTGCCACAGCTGGTGGTGTCAGCGAGGGGGGGGCAAATTTAGAGGGGTATAAGGGTCAGAGTGGGGGGGCTGATGTTCCCCTGTATTGTTGTAATTGCCTCCCAAAGCGAGAGGGTACCTACAGGAAAAACCTCTTGCACATGAACGCACTGTACCGAGGTGTCACATGCCGTACTTGTTGTGTTCCAGCTTTGCTTTTATCCAAACAGAGGAATTACTATGATCCATAAACGTGTTTATGCAGCTCAAGGACTCTTGTGACTTTGAGAGCAAGCCATGACGTAGATCAGACGACACACGCATTTACATTCTGTGCTGGAGTATTCACTCACTCTTTCTCCTGGTGGTACAGAGACGCTTCCTGTGCTCTGCTCCTGGGTGTGAGTGAGGAGCTGGAGATTAACCAGAGCCTCTAACACACACACACACACACACACACACACACACACACACACACACACACACACACACAAGTGACCATATACATACAGTATGTGTGTATCTGCCTTTAAACTTGACATTGACCTTATATAGATCTGTCACAAGTTTCTATTTCTCTCCTGCTTTCTGTTTTTCCTCTCGTGTGTGTTTGTGTGTGTCTGTGTGAGATCACTTCAAACACTGCTATGTTTTTTTTGTATGTACTGTACGTGTGTATGTGTTTGTGCTTGGAATGCAAACACCTCGGAGAGATTAAGCAGGGCCCGATAAGGCCGCCCAAGAGTCAGCAACCGCCGCATTCCTGCTCTGTTGTTTGAGAATCAAGCGCACAACGTTTCCCACATTGATAAACAGTCCATTGTGCAGAATGAAGTTACAAAACGTCGTGCTCATCCTACCTGGTCTTTTTTTAGTCTATTATTAAATTTGTATTAATACTGAAGGTGTCTCATATTCAAATGGCATCACAATTGGTACTGCGCTTTCTCGTTCTCAATAAACATGCAAAGCGTGAAGTCAGAAGGTTCATGATAAAGAATCAGTGGATCTATGGAAATATATATATATATCATATATATATATGAAATAATATATACATGTGTAACAATGCAAGAAATAAAATGTTCTACTTGCACATGACCATTGGTGGTCATTGCAAATCTGAGGAGCCTGCCGCATGCAGAGAACAGGTCACAAACCAACCCAATCACCACAGATATTTATTGAATCACATCATTTAAACTGACTTTCTAACCAGCATCTGCAGCGGCAGGATCAGTGAGTCATCGTGTTTGCTCAAAAGAAATCCCACAGGCCTGGCAAATATCTGAGGGGAACCGTGGGTCACATGTCTGGGTGTTCTGATGGGTCACTCGTGGCCCTGCTGTGGCAACAGAAGCGGTATGTCGTCGTGATAACATCGTATTTTACCAGTCAACGTAAACGATGAAAGAGGATTTAGTCACAGGATATTTACAACTGACTTCATATCACTACTGAGCATGTGTACATATTTCAGTGGTTAAGTAAAGTGAAGGTTGTTTATGGTCTGTCCTCCAAAACACGAGGCAGGTGAATAAACTGTATGTTTCCCCCATGGTTCAAATCACATCCCACAAAGCAGGTGTCCTGACACAGTAGATTAATGTGGACTGTGAATGTGGAAGAGAAATAGATTTACTTTGCTTTAGATTTATTAGATCAATGGATACATTGTGGCGTGCACTCATGGGTGTGTCCTCTCACCCAGTGGGTCGATGGGAAATGTAAAGTCTGTAGCTATATATACTTCCCGTATGGGGAACATGTGCCTGTTCTTCCTGACTACTGAATAAACAACAGTAAGCAGTACCTGCGTCTCTGCCTTTCCTTGTCCTGCCACATTGGTGACCCCGTTTTTTGAACATGTTCGAGGTGAAGGAGGATAGTGTCCCTTCCTCATCGGGGGAAGACGTTTTTTCTTCCCCGGCTCCCGTGGACCGTGTCTCCACGACGACCATGGCGCAGCAGCTTCCAGGATCGAACAGCTCCGCGGAGCACGTTAAGCTCCCGGAGTTTTGGCAGAACGACCCCGCGCCGTGGTTTCAGCACATCGAGGCTCTCTTCCATCTGCGGGGAGTAACGGCAGACGACTCCAGGTATTTTTTGGTGGTCGCGGCTTTGGACCAGCAATCCACCCGGCGCGTGATGCAGCTCCTGCGGGCCCCGCCGCTGCGAGGGAAGTACGCCGCCATCAGGCAGCTTCTCCTCCGACGCTACAGCTTGTCAGCCGCGGTTTGCGAGACAGTGAGCGAAAATACAGTGTGTTTGACCCGGAACTGTTAGCGTTGTACCTGGCTACGCGTCATTTCCGTTTCCTGCTGGAAGGCCGCCCTTTCACAGCCTATGTTGAGCACAAACCATTGACGTTTGCTATGGCAAAGTTGACAGAGCCATGGTCTGCTCGCCAGCAGCGCCATCTAGCGGCGATCTCCGAATTCACAACAGACATCCAACATGTGGCGGGTAAAGCGAACCCGGTTGCAGACTGCCTGTCGCGGGTGCTGGTGTGCCCTGTGCATCTTGGGGTTGATTTTTCCGCACTGGCTGCCGATCAACCTGGGGACCCGGGTATCGTTGCACTGAGAGCTGCGAGTACCGGTCTGGAGCTGGAGGAGGCAGTTGTGCAGAATGGTGGGCCTGCCCTCCTTTGCGACGTCTCCACGGGCCGCCCCCGCCCGGTGGTGCCGGTTGCTTGGCGCCGTCGGGTCTTTGATATGGTGCACTCTCTTTCTCATCCGGGTGTACGGGCGTCGGTGAAGTTGGTGTCTTCGAAGTTTGTGTGGCCTGGCCTTCGCAAAGAGGTCAAGGAGTGGGCGGCCACATGTGTGGCGTGTCAGCGAGCTAAAGTTCACCAGCACACTAGGGCGCCCCTCGAGCCATTTTTGATTCCAGCCAGGCGTTTTGATCATGTGCATATCGACCTTGTGGGGCCTCTTCCCCCTTCCCAGGGTTTTACACATCTCCTTACCATGGTAGATCGGACCACTAGGTGGCCAGAGGCGGTTCCTCTGTCTTCCATGACATCTGCGGACGTGGCACGCGCTTTTCTTTCAGCTTGGGTCTCACGTTTTGGTGCACTGTCTGATATCACCTCTGACAGAGGCCCGCAGTTCATCTCGGAGCTCTGGTCGGCGCTAGCAAAGTCTTTGGGCACACAGGTTCACCGTACCACTGCCTACCAAACCCAGGCTAACGGTTTGTGTGAACGTTTTCACCGGTCGCTTAAGGCGTCATTGCGGGCTGCGCTCTCAGTTGCAAACTGTTTGGATCGGTTGCCGTGGGTGATGCTCGGGTTGCGCTCGGCTCCTAAGGCTGACCTGGATGCCTCGCCTGCAGAGTTGGTGCTCGGTCAGCCGCTCCGCATCCCAGGGGAGTTTCTGCCTCACAGCTCGGCCCCCTTTCCGCGTCCTGCGTCACAGTCCGCTTGTGCACCGGTGCCCGTGCATCATTTTTCTCCTCGGTCTTTCGTGCCAACGGATCTCGCGACCGCTCGGTTTGTTTTCGTGCGTCACGATGCTCACCGGTTTCCCCTCCAGCCCCCGTATGACGGCCCGTTTAGGGTGTTAGAGGCGGGTTCTAAAAGTTTCATTCTGGACATGGGCGGGCGCAGGTAGCGTGTTTCGTTGGACAGACTTAAGCCAGCTCATCTGTTGGCCGGCGAAGAGGTGCTACCGGCCCGGGTTCCCCGTCGTGGTCGCCCCACTTCTAAGACCCCTGTGTTGTTGTCTCCAGTTGTGCCTCCTGATCCTGTGTCTGTTGTAAATGATGTCAGTTCTGCTTGTTTCACCCCTGCGTTTGCGGACGGGGATCGGCGTAGCCGTTATGGTCGCCTCGTTAAACCCCCTGAGAGGTACTGACTTTTGTCCCATTTTGTATTTTTCCCTCTGGGTGTTAGGGGGGGGGGCTGTGTGGCGTGCACTCATGGGTGTGTCCTCTCACCCAGTGGGTCGATGGGAAATGTAAAGTCTGTAGCTATATATACTTCCCGTATGGGGAACATGTGCCTGTTCTTCCTGACTACTGAATAAACAACAGTAAGCAGTACCTGCGTCTCTGCCTTTCCTTGTCCTGCCACAACATAACAATATAGACACAATCAGCATGGTCACTAACTCAAGCAGGTAAGCAGTGGTGAAAATAAACCAGTATATAAACATGCATGCCTGGGTTAGTTGAATACATGAAAACTGGAACTCATTTGACCAAACACAATTTTTAGTAGAACAGTGTGTTTTTCTCATATGATTGTAATGGGCAAGCTTTACATCATCGGTCGAATCATGAGACTTTTCTCTGAGTCAAGTTGAAGATATTCATCCGTCATCATTCTGAAATGTTGAAGGTGCTGAACACTTCCGGCTGATTCCTCACGAAGATGTCTCAGAACAAACTGGAGGGATCGTGGAACCTGCTGCACGTCACAAAGTCTGACACAGTACAGCACTGCCCTCTAGTGGTTGTATGGATAACGATTAGTTGCTCTTCTATAAATCAGACTTCTCTGCATTCTGAGCCTCTTAGTTCAATGGATCTTCAATCTTTTGAAAAAAATATGTATAGATATTCTTATGTTTCCCCTTTTCAGGTTCAGGTCCTCGACCAGAGGTCTCTGAGCCTGAGGGTTCTAATCTAAGGGATGATTATCTTATTTACAGTCACACTGTGTCTGAGGCTGGTAGCATTAAGGGCCTTCACTTGGCCCACACTGGACTTTCCCTATATATATTACTAAGCTATCAAAAACATTACCTTAAATTCACAGTCAGGTGTTTTTTAAATAGTCCTGTGCCATTAACATGTTGGTAATAAAGAATTTTCCAAGCTAGGGTCTTGACAGATTTAGTATTTTTTTAGATTGAGAATTATATAACTTATCATTTTATTCCCGTTTTGAAGTTTATCCTTGTCTATTGTTTGTTTTTGTGTATAAAACACAGAAATACATAACCGTAACATCACTATATGCACATTCTACATTTATATAGTCTATTTATATATATTCATGTCTTCTCTTTTCTGTTATTTCATTTAAATGCCATAAAATAGGTGTTTTCATTAATTGTACTTTTCAATTCCAACGTGTATTTTTCCTCGCATTCTTTGAGTAATCCTTCTAATAGACCACTAGAGGGAGGCGTCGCTCCACAACACTCCTTCGTGGCCACGCCCCGTTTGGCCTCACACAACCTCAAGCTGATGGGTTATTAATATTTCTTGCTCTCCACGCACCAATGAAAAGATGAATGGACAAATAATGATAATTTTTTTCGGTCTGACTTCACAAAATGACATAATTGTCTATTTGACCGATTCAAAGGTTTCCAACAAAAACAACTTCAGCATAAAGTCTCTGTCCAGATATTCACGAAGGCCCAAACCAACCTGACAAATCAGATCTACAATTTGTTTACAGAAAGGATGTGTGGTCGGACTTTTGTCCTGTGTGATGTCACAACAACACTTTTTAGACTTCACACTATGTTCAAGATGCATTGAGTAAATACAGTTTGATGGCTCCTATGGTCTGATAATACAATCATCTATTTCATTGTTATATAAAAGTAATAGTGCGATTTAGATCATAAGATCTGTTTGTTTATTCAAGTTTGTTTAATACAAGCACAATTCAGCTAAAATAAACATATTTTCTTTTATAAATTTGATTTTTTTCAATGCATTTATGTCCTCGACCTGCTAGTGGATCATTTGAAGAAGTTAGCTAAAGCTTGGCCTCAGGAGATGACAGATGATAGAGGCGGGAGGCGACACTCAGGGGAACATGTAACAGCCCATGTGCAGGAAGTGTCTATTGAGTTGTGGGTTTGAAAAGGTGAGTGTGCTGGACTTATATTCCCACACAGGCAAGAGGAGGGTTCAGTTTATAAATAGCTCTTGCGTGAGCCTCTCAGCTGATCATAATTGAGAACACAAGGTTCTGTCCTGATCTAAAAAGCAAAAATAATTTCTGTTAAAATGTCATTGACCTGATATTCATCAGAGAGAAGGAAAAGGGCATCTTGGTTATGTAGTGGGCATCTTGTGAGCTGATGAAAGAAGCTCAGGGGGAAATCGAGACGTATTTGAGGCATTTATTGAAGCTTGATTTATGAGATTAAACAAGTGAACGAGAATGATTTCATCGGTTTCTGATGAATTCAACCTTGAACAGTACAATTGGAAACAGGGTTATTCATCAGGAAACAAAATCACACGCACACAAATGAAGACTCCTCCTAGTACTTCACATTTAAACACATTTATAAGTCTCAAATGTTTAACCATACAACCCTAACCCATTTTTTAATTTAAGATAAGAACTCCTTTATTAGTCCCGCAATGGGGAAATTTGCAATGTTACAGCGGCAGATGACAAAACATGAGTAGCATGCAGTACTTGGATGAAGGAGCATAAAGAAATAGAAATGTGCACTTAACACACCACAGCAAATTTGATTTGAAAGAAAAGTTCCAGATTCATCCACTCAATTTATCAGCTGTTTAATGAGTGATTACATAAAGTTTGTCTGTTCTTGACCACAAAGCGCTCCACAATACAGTTTTGCTATTAACCCATTCCAATGTGTAAGATTTTGAGGGGGAAATGATCCATTGGCACTAGTGTGTTTCATCAAAATTGTACTTTACCCTAGAATGGGACCTTTATATTTAAATACTGTATATTACAGGAGCGGGTCCTCTCTACGGAGCCCGTCATGATTTCACTACAGTAGCCCAGACTGGACAAACTAAACACCTTTTGATTTTGTGCTATTTTCCACTTGTACCTCATGGGTCGCTTTAGCTTCACATTACACCATCCTAAAAAATGCCCACATTTGTCTGGGGAAGGAGGCTACTTAAAGGTTCAGTGTGAAGAGTTTAGTGACACCTAGAGGAGAATCTGCATGTTGCAGCTGAATACCTTTCACCTCACCTCACCCTCCCCTTCCAAACATGGAAGAGAACCTGTGGTGGCCTTCAGTTGTCATAAAAACATAAAAAAAAAGGTTTTTAGTTTGTCCAGTTTGGGCTACTGTGAAAAACATGGCTGCTGATGTGAATATAAATAATTTAAATATAAGGGCCCATTCTAGGGTAAAGAAAAAAACAAAAAAATAAATTTAGATGATTAAACACTTGTGAAAACATCACTAGGAATATTTTATATTCAGTTTCTGCCAATAGATCCCTTTCACCTAGGTCTAACACACTGGACCTTTAAGGCTCCGTGCCACAGGAAGGACAGATACGCTGCCTCTGTATGTTGTCTGAGATTGCTCTGGCAGTAGATTGTACACAATGTTCCACACAGACAGGTTGAAGTCAAGAACGTACAACAGCAACGTAGAAGGTGACATAAAATCCCATTACACAACCTGTTATGAGGGAGAGTTTCCCTTGTAGGTTTTTGTACAAAGATATTCATATATATATATTATTAAATCCCACATTGAGTTGTATAATGTGGTTTTGGTTCATTGCATTGCTTTATATTCCAGTCACTCCACTCAGGGTTAAATCAGCAGGAGCCTGGTTCTCTGCAGAGTGAACTTCACTACGTCCTTTCCGTAGTTATGAAACTTTGCAAAGGATGTTTTGTAACCGAGCTGCTCTGACCAATCACAGCGCGACTCTGCTGCTCATGTGACCGAGCTTTTTATGCAATCTCCTGTTCGGTCGCGTCGCTGCGATGGACCCGGTGGCTGGAGACATGCGTCCCCAAGGCTCTGAACACACGAGCCTTTAGGTTTATTTATTTTATATCGACGCTTTTGTGATGTCGATCCAGCCGCAGGTGGAGGAGCCGGCGGAGGAGCGGAGCGCCTTCTTCATCGGCGCGGAGCCGGACCCCGTGTCGGCGGCGGAGGAGGATGAAGAAGAGGAGGAGGAGGAGGATGAGGAGGAGGACCACCATCAACTTATTCTCCAGAAAGCCAACCTGCTGGCGGCGGAGAACAACCTGAAAGAAGCCATCGACTGGTTCTCCGCGGCCCTGCGCTGCGGGCCCGTGCGAGCCGGGACGCTGAGCACCTTAGTGGACTGCATCCTCCGGAGCTTCAGGAGGAAAGGAGCCGGGCCGGAGGCTGCTTCCGGTCCGGTCCCCGACCCCGACCCCGACGTGCTGGCGTTCGACTGCCCGAGCTGCCTCGGCTTCCTGGGGGAGCCGCTCACCCTGGCCTGCGGACACTCGTACTGCAAGAGGTGTCTCCAGCGGCGGCTGCTCTCCAGGTGCCGGCTGTGCAGCGAGGATGTGAGCGGCGAGGAGCGAGCTAACGTGGTCCTGTGCGGACTCCTGGAGAAGTGGTTCCCCTCCGAGGCGAGGAGGGCCAAGGCCCAGGCCGAGGTGGACGAGCTGTGCCGGGGCAAGCGCTTCCAGGAGGCCGCGGTGTTAGCGAGCGAGGTGATCCAGCGAGGTGAGTGTTTACATCCATGTTGTGTTTACTAGCGCTGCTGCAGCGGGAGGGTAGCCGGCTGTTACACCCCCTCCCCCTCTGTGTTTATATATACAGTCTATGGTTTAAACAACGTGAACACGCTTCATCACGGGGGTGTGTGTGTTTTCTTGTGTGTTTTTTCTTGTGGGTGGAGTTCGAGCTCCACGAACAAGACATTTTGAAAAGTGTCTCACAAACAGCACATGCTGCTCAGGTGTCAGGCTCCGCCCACCGACGGTGGCATAACACTCCAGTTTACGAAAGTTAATCGGTTGCGCATGCGCGGTCCATGCAAATTGCATAAGGCAGGTCGTGACACAAATTCTATCCGTGTTATAACAAGTTGAAGTGGGGGGGCTGTATGTTGTCATTGTTATTGCAGCTATGACTTTGATAAGTATGGAAACCGGGAGTGGGTGCAGTGGTCGTGGGTCAGTGGGAGGCCAGAGGGGTGATGGTGGTCTACATGAACCTGCTACAGGCCCAAAACCAGACCTTATATTATGCAAGAAGAACACTGAACCTCTACTGTGGAGGAACATAGTTTGATAATCATCTTGCTTTCAGGAATGTAGTTTCATGGAAGAGGCGACTGACTCCATTCCAATAACAACATTGAGAAAGTTTGCATTGGTGAAGTGAATTAAGACAGATAGAAATCAAATAGTTTATCATGACAGTCGATTTCACAGTTGAAAAACTACCATAGGTCAAATTTTTTGAAATTCTATTGAATTACGAAGGCAACTTGTCACACAGTAGGAGATCTTATCATCTCGGCTGTGAATATTTGTTGTATATCTGTCATATGTTATGGCAGGAATAAAAATACTTGTATGGTAATAATCCATTAATGATAAAGAAAGCAGTTATAAGTCAGTTGCCTCTATGTTTAAACTTAATTTCTTTGTATTTTTGATGTTTTGCAAGATAAAGTAAATAATCTCATGATATCTGTAAATCCTGAGGAGTTTGGAATGGCAGTTGTGTTTACTTTTTTTCTTTTAAAAAGCCCTCATGGAATAATCCATTCTTAACACAAACTAAAACGTGTGATACATTATGGGTAAAGCCCTGCCCTGCAAGAGAAGTCATACATTTTTTTATCGAATTTGAAAACCATAAAATCCGAAATAGCACTTTACTACACAGGATAAAGCCATTAGGATTTTCCTTATCCTTATCTTTAAATGCCTTTTTAATTTATCCTGTTGAGTGAGATTCTCTTCGTAAAACGGTTATTAAAAAAAAAAAAAAGAATCATAAGTCAGACCCGGATCTGGCCACAAAGCGTGACAGTAGGATGTGGACCTTCAACCTGGTTATGAGAGCTTATGGAAACACCCATTGTATTTAGGTCAAGTGATATAATGCTGAACTCTGGTACACAAACATAGTCTCCTGGGACAGTAAGTGAAAGACTTACAGACGTAAGCACTGTGTTACGAGAGTTTTGATAATGAAATCACAAGTTATCTATTTCAGGGTTAACGTCAAAGTTGTAATGCTTACAACCTCTTAGTTGTCAATGTGACTATATATATACAAATATATATATATATCGATATGTATACACAATATCCTGTTTTCCTTCATCAACACACACATATGCAGATAACTGGTTTGGTCAATTTCAGAGAAGGGGTCACTCGACTGATTCCCCTGTGGAAGTGAAGCACAGCGCAGGTCATCTTTAAAGAATCTATACAGAAATGACCAGATGATGAGAGGCACTTAATTGATTTGTTACAATGACAAGACCAGCTACCTGTGGTCCCGTGCATATTAACATCTGCCATATATCAGAAAAGTTAGCTGAATTCCATGTGTCTCAATGAAAAGAAAGGCATTACTGGGATTGGTGGCTTGTTATGTGCAGAAATATTGAAACTCAGTTTATGAAGAAGACTAACTTATGATGAAATGCAGACAAACCTCGTGCACAAACAAAAGTCATCAGTCGGCGATGTTTGTAGTACAATCTGCTTCAGAAGGCTGGGTATTTAGGTGAATACTTAATATCAGTACTGCAGCCTGCAACTCCAGGAATATATGGTCATGTTTATAGTCACACACTCATAGGTATTTTGCAACAAATCACGTTAAATTATAGATTTTTTTCTTACCCTTGGCTTTTGCAGATCCAGATTCAACAGTGGGGGCACGATTGTCTCGAGCGGAGGCTTACATGGCTCTCAAACAGTATCGTCTGGCTTTGGAGGACACAGAATTTTGTCAGGAGACCAGCTGTTCTGCTGAAGTAAGTCACTGATATTGCAGTTATTAAATACACCATTTGTAAAAAGGGAAAAATGTGAACAATGTAAATGAAAACTCACTCTAATGTGTTTAAAAGAGTGGATGAGAAAGTGGTCAGAGAGACACGGTCAGCGATGGTTATCTACTTTTCCAGTGGGAGTTCAACTGTTGTTTATGATATCTGTCAACAGTAGCACACTAGCTGACGTTAGACTCGGAATGTAAATTGTTGCTTGGCAGCACCATCAGCAGCTGAGATTTTAAATCCTACATATTTAACCCTGATAATTCTGAGGGAAGTTAGGGAATGTCTCTATAACCCCTCACCCTACCAGGGGATAGGGTCCAAACATCAGTACCGAACAAGGTTCCAGACTAGATTTCTCCTCCACTTGAGGCAGAATAAGGGTTATTTTGGCCCCAAGTTTCTGCAGTTTGAGCCCAGTTTATGTCCGGCTGTTGTTCGGATAGGCTCGTAAATGTGATGTATGCCAAAGAGCCACTCATCTGTGTTATTAGATCTTGGTATAAGCAATGCTCTATGCTTATTGGCTCACTGACCCTGATTTGTTAAACTGCTGAGTAAAAAAAATGTGATACTGCATGACAAGGCCTTTTTAAATACTTTCTATGCACTTTGGTTGATGCCACAAAAGTATCCAAGGTTAGTAAGCCTAAACCTGCTGGAGTCTGGGGTGTGTCTTATCTTGTCTGTCTGTGCTGGTGTATGGATCCGCTGGATGAGGACCTCCTTCTGCTAAAAGACAAGCGGACAGGGGGATTTAGTGAAGGAGCTGTGATAAGTGCTATGGCATTGTGAGATTTAGGAGAAATATGTTCCTGAAGACTGGTAGTCAGTTGAGCTGAGGTCACAGTGTTAGGGCCAGAGGGGCCAGACTCAAGACTGTAAACCAAATCTAAGTGGAATTTGAACAAATTTTATGTAATAAAAACAATAATAATTAAATTCCTAAAACATATTATGATAGTAATAATAATAGTAGACCCCTACTATGCTACAAATACATATATTACATTGGAGAAATAAAGTAAGTAAATCAGAATTTAAAAATTCACTTTCTCAGACATGAACATGGTCCATTCTTTCCATCAGGGCGACCCGTCATCGATTTACATAAGCTGTCAGCAGACTGTCCTGTGACTGCCTGCAATAACACTGAGAAGACCATGTCGGATTCAATTGCTCAAGTTTTTTGTTATAATCTCTGAATCATCGTTTTATATTAAAGTGTATAATCGCATCAGACGTCTGTAGTTTCTCTTGATTAAAAGTGTGTACAATTGTTTTACCTGTTCTGTCTCCACTGTGGTCCAGCTGTGGTATTTAAGGACCGCTTCCCTCAAAGCCTCGGACAGGGTTCATTTATTGTGGTGATCCTGTTTGATTGTGTTCTGGTGGAGTTTATTTCTGGTTTTGTCAGTGTTGGGTGTGGGAACATTAACCAGTTGGACTGGACCAACACTTTGAGAGATCAGATTAAAAAGTAACCTACATCAGCAATCTGTGCCAACAGCTTCACAGCAGTTCATTGCATTAGTGATAAGTTATTTGGCAATATTTAGTCAACTTATTCTCTTTGTTATTACTATAATATGTGGGATGTTATGCTGACAGAGTTGACTTCTCGTTGTGAGAGAGTATCATGATTTAAGAACGGTTTCTTGACAACAACTTAGAAGGCAATGATTTAGGTCAAAACTATTAATGACTATTGCATCAGTAACAGATGACCAAATGTCTGGGTTGAGGCCATGGATATTTTTTTGTCTATTGTGCAAAGTATTTCATGGAAGTCATTTTCATAACTTTTCATTTCATTGTTATTTATAAACAAGCATAGTGATGTTGCATTCAGAAAAGGATGCAACTTCCACATATGTTTAAGAAGTTGGCCCCCCATAGAATAACTAATTGCTGTGATTAGATGCACTGTATGAATGTGTGTGTGAATGGGTGAATGTTAAACTGTACTGTAAAGCGCTTTGAGTGGTCATCAAGACTAGAAAAGCACTATATACATACAAAAACATTTACCATTTACCAATATGGGTTCTGTGCTGCTGTTTCAAAGGAGCATAATATAATACAAAAGTATAATTAATCTTTTGCTGTTGCTGTTTTCTGCCCTGACAGGCTCTGTTTAGAAAAGCCATGGTGCTGCATGAGATGGGCCAAGTGGACGAGTCTCTCCAAGTCTTCCTCCACTGCCTGTCTGTGGACGAGGACTTCCCCGGTGCTAAAATACAAGTGGAGAAGGTGAGAGAACTGATGATGTGATCAGTTTGCGATGGGAAACAGACAAAATATGTTGTCGTTCTCAAGAATGGCAGTCAGTTGAGCTGTGGTACACAGTGTTCCCGTACGCATCCCGGAGGAGCTAGACTAAAAAACAGTGAGAGGCGAAGACTAAAGTGGAGCTCAGGGAATTGTGTTGGGTTCTGATCAAATTGGACGAGCATTTAACAATTTTACAAAGACCTTTAATTTATTGTAAATTAGTCATGCTCTTTGCTACATTTAAGAAGGTACATAATGTCCGTTCTTTCCATCAGATCTGTCATGGAATTTCATAAGCTGTCAGCTGGTTCAGTCCTGTGACTTCCTGTAATGACATTAGCACCGTTGGAAAGACAGACTGAAGCATCGCAGTGACAACAACTTCAGTTATTTGCAGTCGACCCAGGTCTGCCATACTAAATACTCTCTCAGAAAAACACAATGTTTTGTATCCATTTCCAATGCAGCTTATCTCTGAGACATCATTGATTAAGGAGATGACCAATGTGACTGTGAATATTTCATAATTATATTAGTCATTTTTAGTATTGTCTGTCTGTCTGAAATTGATGGTATTTCCCTTCGATTTTTAAGGTCACATTATCAAAATCTAGCTAAAATCCCTTTTCTCATTCTCACAAATACAGAAACATAATTTTCTCAGGAATGCCTGGAGGGAGTTTCTCAAGATTTGGCACAAAAGTTTAGTTGAACTGATCAGATTCACAATCTTGTGATTGGGATCTATCAGAAATGCCTGGTGGGAATTTCATTACATTGAGCACAATTGTCCACTTTGCTCAAATTAACTGAGAAATGGAATTAGTTGATCAAAGGTCAAGTTCAGCGCTGCCTTGAATCTAACTCTAACATTCATATGCTAACAATAACAAAATATACATGTTTTTAGTGTAAATTCCTCTAAGTCTTCACTGCACCGTATACAAGTCTAGACGGAGAGCGGTGATTAGAAGCATCCGACCTCAAGGTGATAATTGTAGTTATTAGTTATTAGAGAGTGACACAGCTCAGACATTACTCTGTGGGAGCTAGACGGCGTTCATCAATCAAACATCAAATCAAGTTTGTGCAGCCTCTAATCACACTTGAAGAACTCCCCTGTACCCATGAAAATGAAATGCAATGAGAGCAGGTAATTAATGAGGATGAAATGCCTCCACTCTCGTTGCCTGCACTGAGAGATTAAAACATACAATAAACTTAAGAGTGAAGAGAGACCTGTGTGAAAGCCTTTATATATTTTCATTAAACAAAATATGTGTTGTGTCTCTAAAACAAACATGAATATGTGAAAACAGGAGGTGTTTGTACAAGGCAGTAGCATTTCATCATAAAGTGTTGCAGCTATGTGCTCTGCACCGTATCCATAAGATAACCACAGAGCTCTATGAGTGTTAAAGTAAATATGGTTCGGCAGCTCTGCTTTCACTTACTGAGGTGTTGTTTGTTTTTTGTTCTTACAGATCTTGTGTGATCTTCTCTCCCCGGCTGATGAGAACGTCAAGGTTGGTCTGAGGGAGACCACGCACAACACTTTGCCTCATCTGCGAAGTAAAACCCTCATGTCTGATGCTCAAGCTCAGCCACAGAGCCCAGTCCAAAGACTAGACCAGGTCCGCGCTGCCTCTGCACATCTAGACCACCACAGGGCCCACCAGGAGGTATTGAAACACTGGATAATAATTCTAAAGATTGCATGGATGGATTGATTCATTCAACTGCAAACTACATCGTTTGACACAGCATCGTCATCGTCGTAATTTGGGTTTTGTGTCATCTAGAAACGCTGGGAAAGTCTGAGCCTGAGCCGAGCTCAATCACTCCGAGTGCACGGTGACAGCTGTGGTGAAGAGGGTCTGAAGAGAGTTTGTTCCGCTCCTCAGCTCGGGGACCAGGACAAGGGGAGCCTGCTGAAGAGGAAGTTCTCAGTGTCAGACATTGAACCTCATTTTGTGGACAGTGGAAGTAGCAAGCATAAAAAACAAGGTCAGTTGCTGAGCCTTTTACTGCACTGTCTTCCTGGTGGAGGATATCTCAATTTCCCCAAAAAATCAATCGCATCTGAGCTTGACTTTTTTTTTAATGGTGTACGTTAAGCTTTACTGAACATTTAAATCTCAACTTTTTGCACGAAAACTTTTAAGCGTTTAATGCACATTCAGCTGTGTATATTCCATTACGCTAAATCATTAATTTTGATTAAAATAATAAATACTGATGTTATCACCACATCAATGTCTTTTGTCCATAAAATAAACTGTAAAATGCATTTTCCTCTTTGATTTTAGGTTCCAAACAACTTTCTGCCAAATCTAAAACCTGCAGAAGTGTTCCTGAGGATCTGCTGGACCCCAATGACTTAGAGTGTTCTCTCTGCATGAGGAAAGAAAACATTCACCATCACACTTTAATACCAGCTTACAATGACCGAACATTCAGTTGATTATTGTATCCGTGTGTATACAGGTTGTTTTACGAGCCTGTGACGACGCCCTGCGGCCACACCTTCTGTAAAAACTGTGTTGAACGCTGCTTGGACCACACACCTCAGTGTCCTCTCTGCAAAGAGAGTTTAAAAGAGGTAAATGATCATCATTTTTTAAATACTAGAGGAAATGTCAGTTCTCTGTAGCAAATCATTAACGTGCATCCTGTCCTCTCCAGTATCTAGCAGGTAGGAAGTACATTGTGACAACGGTCCTTGACAAGTCGATCAAACAGTATTTGAGTCAGGAGTATGCAGAGAGATCCAAGACTCATCTGGAGGAAGCCAAAGAGCTTTCTGAGTAAGCAGCTTTTCCATTCACCTCCATATTTGTCTACTCAGACCTGATGAAGTGTTCAGTGTTACATTTGTGTCTGTAGAGAAGATTCTAAGGAACTCAGTGTGTGTATCTACTTCTCTTACTCTGTGCAGCCTGACCAAGAATGTGCCTATCTTTGTGTGCACCATGGCGTACCCCACCGTGCCTTGTCCCCTGCATGTCTTTGAGCCACGTTACCGCCTCATGATTCGCCGCTGCATGGAAACGGGCACGCAGCAGTTCGGGATGTGTATTAATGATCCCCAGAAAGGGTAAGCACGCAGGCATTCACGAACCTTTAAAAACATATAAATAATCTACTGCTTGTTTATCACAGTTAGACACCACATCAATATTGTACACATGGTTTATGTAAGAACTGCCAAAACTCAAAACTGTGTTCATTGCTGTAGCTTTGTAGATCATGGTTGCATGCTGATGATCAGGAGCGTCCACTTCCTGCCTGACGGGCGATCAGTAGTAGATACAATCGGAGGAAAACGCTTCCGTGTCCTGTCCCGAGGAATGAAGGATGGCTACAGCACCGCGGACATTGAACATTTGGAAGACATAAGGGTAAGAACCACAGCGACTTGTTCTTGTATTATCTATATTATATTGTTGTTTGAAAAATATTTATCCACTCAAGTCCTACGGTTCTCCTATCACATCAAACTGTATTTATTAATGAATACTTACTTTGGTCTGTCAGGTGGAGGAGAGTGATGTGCTTAGGAAGCTTGTTGAGCTGCATGATGCAGTGTATGAGCAGGCCCGCGTCTGGTTCCAGAACCTCAAGGTCCACTTCCACAACCAGATCCTGCAGCACTTTGGACCCATGCCAGAGCGAGAAGCTGATATCCAGGTAAAAGCAGTGGCTATCTATTTCAATCATGTCGATTTTGAACCAATCCCTGTTAAGATTAGCTGAATGGAGCTTCTAAATTCTACTGTAACAGGTCTTGAGAAGCTCTGGAGCAAATATTTGTGCTGATATTTGAGCTTAGTTTAACAAATAGAATACATCTTGAACGCCTGTTTCAGGGACTTTGTCCTGATACCAGGCACTGTATGAGTTTTCCTTCTTTAGATTTCTTCAGATAAACCTTTAATACCAAGGATTCCCATTCCACAGTGATTTTAATACCCAAGTACAGTTGTTGTCTGTACTCAGCTCCGAGCTTGTAGCGCTGAAGGGATTACAGATCTGCTCCCAGGACTACCACGAAGCAGAGTCTTTTGACAGTATAGGCTAAAGAGCTTTATGGGTGCTTCATACCTAATCCCACCGGGGCCCTATTGCGTCAGAAGAGTGTCATGAGGAGAATCCCTAGCTCTCCCACGTGCACATGCAACAGGAAAGCACAACACTGAACCTCAAGTGTTATTTTTTGTGTCGTTATGTAATTTCTGTTCCAGAGAGAAATTCTGAAATAAACTTCTAGTGCATGTTTCCCTTAGTAAAATGTAGCTCAGCTTTATAAACATTATTCACTTCCGACCTTATAAGTGTTAAGATCATTTTGTAAGTGGCTCAGGCTCTGGATGTGTTTTCAACTGTGTCGCGGGGCTGAGAATATATGTAATACTTGAATATTAAAAATGCTATGAATAGTAAATGAGAACCTAATTTAACCATCAATCATGTGGCTCGAAGGGCTTTAGTTTTATACCAGTTGAAAGAAGGAACTCACAAGCTGTTCCTGGTCTTTGATAACTGCAGAAATTATAAGAAAGTCACATTTCACCTGATACCTGATCAAAGTACATTTAATTTTAAACAATGTCAGGAATAAATGAATTTCATTAAATCTCCAATATTCCAGCAGAATAGGGCAGATCCGCACAGGAGCTGTGCACGTATTGATTGCACTTAGTATCATTTAGATTCGATCAATACGTTAAAAGTCCAGGGAACTGACGCACGCCCTGTGCTGCCCGATACTAATGTTTTTGGCTCTATTTGTATTTTGGGGGGTCGTGAGAGCGTGAAACACTCTTTCAAAGTAGAATATTTCAATGCCTATTCAATAGTCCCTTCACAATACCTGGACTTTGCGTATCAGCTGATACTGAGTACTGAACTGACACCAGTACATTTAAAAAGTTCTTAAAAAGGGTTCCTTATTGTGAAAGCGTAAATCTCATACTTCTCCTCTTCCCTTCAAGGCAACTCCCAACGGTCCAGCCTGCTGCTGGTGGCTGCTGGCCGTCCTGCCCATCGACCCGCGCTACCAACTCTCTGTCCTCTCCATGACGAGCCTCAAAGAACGCCTGGTGAAGATCCAGCACATCCTGACATATCTACAGAGCATCCCCAACAACTAGGGCTTCCCCTTCTCGCCACCAGAAAAACATCCTTTGGACTATTTTACAACCTTTTAAGCAATCGGAACTTCTACAGCTCATCTGATCCCTCAAAACTTTTTGTTTGCGGCTGTAACCCCCTCATTTTACTCTTATTTGTATTAATCTCACACGAGATTAAGAGCAAAGCTGAGACATCCTTGAACTGTGGAACATTGATCAGAGAAATGGCCAAACTACCTCAGGGACACTTTGAAAGGACCCACACCATTTGTCTGTAATTGTCAAAAAGAAGTAAAAAAAGAAGTATATGAAACCAACTTAACTTATCTACTCAGTTATTTTCCTTTGAGGAACCAGGAACAAAATGAAATGCTCTGATAAAAAATAAAGGAGAGTAGTTTATCTAAGAATCACCTGAGTGAAGCTCCGTAAGGGAAATTACTGAGGTTGATTCATCTCTGGTGAGACCAGTATAAAGGATGTTTTTTTTTATTTTGTGTCTTTTACGTTCATATGGAGAAGGAATGAGGTGAATCTGTGGAACAAAATCCTAAATGCTGAGAGTCCAAAAAGTGATAGCGAGTTTGGAGGAACCAGGGAGAACTTACACAACACAAAGTGAAACTACAGGCTGGTGTATGTGTCCCAACACAAGATAAAAGTATTATTCAAAATCTTCCAAGCATCAATTTTTCTTCTTTGTACTCCTCTGTCACATTCATCCACCGCTGCCTTTACCAATCGGTTGGGGACCTTTCTGAACCACACAGTCTGTGTTTCCTCCATCGTTATTCCACTTAGAGTTTCTTCTGGGTTGTCATGGGGAGAGTGGCCATTTTGCGCCTCCTTTCCTGATGTTATTTCTGGAGGAACCAGCACGATCCAAACGATGTGTGTGTGTCACGGACCTTAGAAAGATCCTGCTGGTGTGTGAGATTGCAATGAAAGTCTAACAGAGTTTAGTCGTTCTGTCATGTATAATTTGTCTCCTCAAAATTACAAAGATTATTTTCCCATTGAATTAACTTAAACTGAATTAATTTATAAGTTTAAATATATCTGTACCATGTGTTTTTAAGAAGTTCTATCACAACAAAACAAAAATTAGACAATAACCGCATGTAGACCACCAATAGTTATACATTTCTCTTCATTGAAAGCTGCTCTGTCCACCCGGAGCAGAGAACCTGCAGTGCTGCGGTCGGGGGGGAACTGCGTTTGCCTTACAACATTCTGCATTGTGACTTTAATAACACAGTCCGTTGGCTTGGTTACCATTCCTTTTCGCCATGGTATATTTAAATTGCATTTCCTTTTTATCCCCCTCTCCGTAAGTTTGAGACACTATGTGTTCACAATGTGTATAAAGAAAAAAGAATGAAGGCTGTTGTATGTATATCAGCTTTTTGAATAGAACTTGCTATTTTGCTCCGATGTTTTTAAGTTATCGATTTTCAAGAATAAATGCACCTCTTTTTTCAACGCATGCCTCGGTGTTTAATGTTCCCTTGGCCAAAGAGTATGCAGTTTCGTCCCCCTTGACTTTGTTTGTAAAAAAGAATACCTAAAAAAATAACTTAGTGGAAGGATGCTGTATGTGTGGGGGAAGAACCTGTAAAATCTTGCTGTGAATTCTGGAGTTTGTGATGTTTTTCACTTTTTTCAACATTTTCCCTGTTTTCCCAGAGTATGATTCATGGATGTTGACGAAAACAATCAGGCACATTTAGGGAACACGTTTTTTTTGAGTGCGTAATATTTGGTGCAGCTTTATCGTTACAGCTGTTGAGCCATGTACAGTCACCGGTCACCTGCTTATTCATTCAATCAGCTTTTTAGCAGCAGTGCAACACATAGGATCCTGCAGATTCAGGTCAGGGGTTTCAGTTCATGTACACATCAAACAATCAGAGAGGGCAAAAAAAATGGAATGATGGTTCCATGCAGGCTGGTTTGAGTATTTCTGAAACTGCAGGATCTCCTGGTAATTGATCGCCCAACAGTCTCCAGAGTTTTTAATCAGAATGATGCGAAAAATCATCCAGTAGTTCTGTGAAAACAAATGTCTGGGATAACTGATTTCACTCTTTTCAACTGTGGTGAATCTGGATTCATATCTCAAAGCACACATCACATCCGAACATTGTGCCGGATGCATAAAACCACTTCAGGTTCCACTCCTGTCCCTCAATCGGAAATCTGACGCTGCAAATGCACAGAGTCACGAGTTCTGGACAGCTAAAAGACTTGGAATAAAACGTAACTTGATCTGATGAATCTCGATCTCTGCTGAGGATGCAGGTGGTTGGATCAGAATTTGGCAACAACAGCATGAACCTATTACCTCAAGTCCACAGTCCAGGCTGCTGTTGGGGTAATTTGAGTACAAGGTTTTCTTGGCGGTAAGTCACTGTTTGAACACCACTGCCAGTCAGAGTGTTGGTGCTGACTTAGTGGATCCCTCAATGCACACAGTTAATCTAATGGATAGTGAGGGGCAATTTGGGTTCAGTGTCTTGCTCAAGGACACTCTAGCACACAGAATCAAACCACCGGCCTTCTCGCAGCGGATGACTCGCTCTGCCTCCTGAGACAAAGCTGTCCATATAACATGCAACGTGTGGTGTTGTGGAGTAGAGAGTGAAGATACTTCCTGACATATGTAATGAAGTCGAAAATATGAATCTACCTATAGCCTCAGTTCAGTACTGATACTTGAAAAATTTAGCAATGTACTCTGTTACATCCCACCACTGTGATGCACCATGTCACAAGGCAAAAGGAGCCGGTCATGTTTCACAAACACGACAGTAGTCAGTTGCTTCACTGCTCCCCAGGGACACAACCTCCAGCAGAAAACCTTTGTAGCACAACAGCACAGAGAAGCTGACAAATCTTCCAAAGTGAAGTGATGCAGCCTTGTTGTGACAAGCCTCTCTGACAGCGGGCTCACCTCACCTGGTCCGGCTGCACGATATAAGCTGCTGGAACTCAGCCAGTTTACTTGAGGCTGCCACAGTGTTTTATTCCTACTTTAAAACTTCCTTTTTATTTCCTCTTATCTTAAGCTAAAATTCATGAGGCTCCCCCACATTGTCCAACCTTGAGCCTCGTGAGGAAAGGTTCCGACATCTTGTGGAATTAATGACTCTAAGAACTGGACCCTACACCGTGTGAACGAGGAGCACTGGAGCTTTTGTACCTCACAGCAAAATCTCACCAAATAAATCAAGAAGCAAACAAATAATATGTTTACAGCTCAAATAAACCCGAACAGTTGTAACTAGGGGCAGAAAATAGCGTCCCATTTAGGACCCTATTGTGAAGGAACCTTTGACCATCGTCACACATTACACCTGTGTGACGACACCTTCTCTTTCCAAGCAATAGCCAAGGTCAGGTTTTAGATAAAGAACCAACCAGCAGTACATTGTAGCTCATGGATTTTTCATATATAATTCAAATGCCGCAGACAGAGAAGTACCAACTCTTTTGCATATTTCATCAGTAGCAAGACGTGTGGACAAAATGTGATTTAGTTATGCATCTTTTAGGCTCAGCTGTCCAATAGGATGCGAACACCTACATGTAACATAGAGAGTGACAGCTATTCTAGCCTTTAGTGGATGTGCTGTTAGAATGGGTGACACAAGTAGAGGGAGATATATGCAGATGCTGTGTGACGCATCTTCAGACTTGGGGGTAACAATTGCTCATGTAACCCTGTTTTTTGTTTTACCTTCTGGTCTCCTTGATGCATCAAGTCTACATTTAAATCTTCTGCATAAGTTCTGCAAAGAGTTCTCCTTTCACCAGCTTCCAGAAAACGTCAATCACACCAATCACTAACACGCTGAGTGAGAAATTATGTTTTCAGGATTTTAAACTCCATTCATATACAATATTAATGTAGGTGTGACATGACGTGACCCTACCTGTGGATGGGGAACAAAAATCCATCTTCACTGTCTGTACATGTCTCTGCCACAAGGAGGCGACAGTGCAGCATGAGTGTTCCTCCCAGTGATGTGTTTCATAACTCACCCTTTACCCTCTGCACTTACTCAACCACAACTTTTATGATGCAATATAAACACATATATAATACATATATACAGACGCATATAAATATATATATATTTTACAGTCAGACATTTTGGAGCAGCAGCAGGAAGGAGACAGTGGAGACGGTTCAGCTGGGGAATCCTGTTCTGTGCTCTCCGTCTTCTTTCGTCAGGGCTCATTGTGCAGAAAGCATCATAACAAACTCTGCAGAGGGAATCGGAGACAGCAGCAGAAACACTGATAAGCACTAATGACACTCTAATAATACCATAAAGGACAGCACAGGATGCAGCCCCACTGTTGTCAGGCCTCATGACGCAGAAGTGGAAACAAACACAGCTTGCGATGTGATGCAATGGTGGAGGTATAAAAAGGAGAACATTTTAACTATGTAGAAAAAGTAAATGTGTCAGTTTTGTTTCGACTTGTTTCCTGGACATGGATTCAACCCATTTGGAGATTTCAGAGGTCAACAACTGCAACGAGCTAACTGCCGGGTTCCAGAAGCCATTTGACTCCTCTTGTTAATCTGTAATCGCTTTGATGACTGCTTGTTTCAGCTTCATGATGGCATTGTTATGGATTCACTTGTCAATCAGGACGCCTATTGATGCGTCCTGTCGATGAGGGTAGTTTTCTCTAAATCCATCCAATCAATCACGTCTTCCCTTTTCTCGTTGTCTTCCTGGGGCACTTGGCTCTGAAAGACTTCTTGTTGTAGGTGTGAATCCATCGATTCACAAAGCACTGCGGCCTAATTCCAGATTAACCCACTAACATTATCTCCGGAGGTTCTCCTCTAACCGTTTTTCTATAAAAAGAAGCGGCCCTGTCCTCGTCGGCTGACCTGCCACTGGGATATTTTGTCACCGCTCTAGTTCCTGCAATGGATGCTTGTTCACCAGGTGCCTTCTAGGTTATTCTGCACGTGTAGCTGAAACTGGACGGACACACCGAGCGCAGCCCTGGGGGATAATTGATGAGAATGAGGAGCACTTGGTTATTGATCCCCTCTGAGACTGACACGCCGATTCATATGTTTCCAATAATTGCAATTGATTGGGCTGCTGAGACGAAACAAACAGGATAACACCTCTAAGCCGTGTGTGTGTGTGGAAGCCTGTAATCTCTGGGACATCCATGTGGTGTTGACGGTGCACGTGCACACCCGCATCTAAGGGGAAAGTGTGTGTTTGATTGTGCACTGTTGTATTGTTTATTGTGAGGTACATCTGGCAAAATAATTTCTGCAGAGTCTGTGAGCCACGTCTGTGTGTGTATGTGTGTGTGTGTGTATATAACGTGACAGGTGTCCAGGCATATGCATTGATTGGCTTAATGCACTGCTGATTAGATTGGATTGGCTCGTTCGACCTGCCCACCTTGACTCAACCCTCTCTCTTTCTGCCTGACTCATTTTGACTCATTTGCTCCTCCTGCTCTCGCCCTCATCAACGGTTTCTCTGACCCTTCTGCTCTTCGCCTCCTCTGGGCTGCTCTCTCCTCTCCTACACGGCTGGTTACAAACCTTTATCGTCACCTTTGACTCCACACTCTACATGTTCCTAATACGAATGGAAACTGGATGTCACTGTATGGTACTGGATGCTGTTAACAACGTCCATGGAGGAAGTCATCTTTATTATTTGTTGGTTTATTTGATAGTTGGATTATGTTAAAATGGCTTGACTGATTTCCATTGAACTTGGTGGAGGGAAGGGACCTGGGTCTGGGAAGAATCTGTTACATGCAGATTAAGGGAACAAGGATTTTTTAACTGACAACTTAATGATTGAGGTAATAATACCTCTTCCTTTTTCCTTTTATATTTCTATTATAAGAACTAGATTATAAGTAGGATTGTTGGGCCTTGGCTGAGGTATATGTGCTATACTGAGGGTTAAATACGTAAAACTGGGTTAGTATTTCTTCAATTTTATTTTCTTAATATTTAAATGACCCATATTTTGGTGGCTTACATTTCTTTTTGTTCCTGTGTAACTTTGCTTGCATAAGCAAATGATTGGGTTTCTATACAATACTCAAGCCATGTAATATTGTTAAGAGAACGTATGTTGAATGAAAGTTAATTATGTGAGTTCACTGAAGAAGCGATCGGTACATGACTATACACAGCAGCAGCAGAAACACAAATGCTGAATAGACCTAAATGTGCAGGATCAATGGTTTCTGTGTTAATCCTATTGACACTTGAACTGACACTGAAATCAAGTCTTCACTTTGGCAACAACTTGATTGATCTGCTCCCCCTACTCTCTGACCTAACTCGGTATTACTTTGGTTAACATTGGTTCCGAACCACCAACACCACAAGTATGTTTAAAGGTGAAATATAATACTCACATTCAGGTTTATGATTTTAATTTGTGTTATTACTTGAAAACGTTTACGTGCTCTCATGCTCACTCCCCTGAAACTGTCCATTGCTGCAGCTCCTCCTTTCAGCCTCTGTAGGAAAACGCTTGGTTTTAGCTCCTGTTTCTTTAAGGCCCCTCCTTCCTATAAAGCCCAGTCTGCTCTGATTGGCCAGCTGGCCTACTCTCTTGTGATTGGTCAACCGCTTCCAGCATATGTAAGAAATGTCGGCCTGTCACTTTAACTTTGTTTAGGGGGCGGGCCAGACTAGCCGCTGGACCTGCATTATGCAAAGTTACATAATATCCAAATGTGCATATTTCCCTGGAAGAATCGTCTGGACAACTGACGAGTTGCTTCAGGAACAGGGACATCACAGACTAAAGCCTTTTTTTTGCAGACCTTACACATATAAAAAACAAACATAACACACCAGAGGGAAAAAGTTGACCCCCCCAACACGCTTCCTCCCCCAGGTCCCAAACTACTCACCGTCAAAATCGATGTTGCCGTCTTTGTTGAGGTCAATGTCGCCGAGGATCTCCTCCAGCTCACCTTTCTTCAGCTTCTCCCCCAGCAGCGTCTTCATGCCCTCCTTCAGCTCGTCACACGTGATCTTTCCATCGCCGTCACAGTCGAACTGCAACGTGTCGGGTTCGGGAGCAAGGGGGGGGGGGGCAAGGAACATGTGGTGAGCAAGGCAGATTCAAATAAACGGAATCAAAGGTGAAGAAAATGATACGTGACACAATACACGTCTCCGGGTTAATAGGGAGCGGACACACTGAATTCAGGATGATGGAGGAGAAAGAATGATGGAGATGGAATAAAAAAAGGGGGGGAAAGGAAGAAGACAGAACATTTCAAACACATGGTAGTTTCACATTCATACAGTGTAGTTAACATGGTTGCATGAGGAAGCTGGAGGGCTGAAACCGCCTGAGTCTGCATATGGGGGCTCACAGGTTGAAGAGGAAGACTCTTGAAGTGGCTGTGAGGCTGAGTTGAGAAATATATTTGTATTTTTTCAGCTCTGAAGTTTCTTTTCAGAAGTAGCGAAGTTGAAGGGTGATTCATTATTCCTCACAAAAGAATCCAAACACCAGAATAGGTACATTTCTGGCCTTCGACAGCATTACTCAGGAAATGATGATGACGCATGTGTGAAGGAGAAACTTTCGATGAAAGAACTGTTACAGTGAAACAACTGTTACACGTCTGTTCCACCAAGAGAGATCAGCCTTTAAAAACCTATTCCTGCCGGTTAATGGTTATTTAGTATCTTGCTTTGACACATTTATCAGGTGGTGTAGTTCAGAAAGAGATTAGTGGTGATTGCAGAGGTGACTGTCACACAAGTGCGTCACAGGATAGATATAGATGGGTTATTAACTGACATAATTAGCTCATGAGCTCCAACCACTGTAATGTATAGTTTAGTTTGGGTATCGAACGCCATGCACCCACACTGTGCATAAAGATGAACGACATGTGAGCTCCAAGCCAAATTGTCTCAATCGGCTCGCCACAGTTTAGGTCATGAACCCCACCTCCTGCATATTGGTGGATGGGACATGGACCAAACTTAAAAGTCACATCAAATGTATATTTCTCAAAGTGGTTTCTGTCATTGTAGGTATTTCTCATCCCACTGATGTTTGACCAAGTATTTATTTTTCAAGTTAGTTTGGTTTTAATGAGTTATTTGCTGATCTGACTTTTGATTGGTTAAGTGTGTATAGCAATGGGACCTCCCTCTGACGTGGCTCCGTCCCCTGAACGCTACTGTGCAGACTCTGGTTCCAACTGTGCAAAATGGCACCCTATGTCTCTGGGATATTTAAGCTTTATGTCTGGATATTTGGGGAGGAAGTGGAGATGTGTCATCCATTTTTATTGACAGTCTGTTCACCCCCATCTCAGCTGTTTGGTCAGAGATAGCTTTATAGCTTATTAGCATCTGCAAACCCAGGGCAGGAAATTATAAAAGACAATATGGTACAAAACAATACTACAACAAACTGTCAATTGTTGACTGTGTGGTGGCCGAGGTGGTGCTCCATGTTCATTTACATGCTATAACTGATAAATACAGTAAATTGAATATCTGCAGAAACTCTAATGACAAAATAACCTCACTCGTGCACCTGATCCACACATTTTGCTTTCCATGGCAGCCAAAAAATGGTCAATTTAAATGCCCAAAGTTGTAACATAGATCAAATGTTGTGCACTGGAATGTGTTTTCGATGCAATCATTAGGAATAGTTTTGTGTTTGTGGAAGCCATTGAAAACCTATCATGCTGCAATGTGTTCAATAAGTGAGCCCAGGTGTGTGAAGCTGAAGCTTATAAATAGCTTCATCACCACAGTTGTTTAGAGACTGTACAGAACACCGGGGCCCGGCTCTGGGGGATAATCAAATCACTCCGTGTACCTGCCTCTGCACTAATGTCAGAGAGAGAAACTCAATAAATATTTCCTCCAAACCAATGAGGCAACACACGATTTCATATAGAGTGGACATAGCAAATGAGCAGAACATTTTAAAGTATAAAATCTAGATGAATGTTGGCTCTTTAGCTTGAAGGAAGCAGCATAAATAAAACCCTCATCAATCTTATACTTTTACCCTCTTAAAACTTTTCTTTTGCATTTATTCTCAGCGAGCTTTCTTCCCTCAGACTTGTTTACAAGTAAGAGTCATACACTCGTGGCATCCTCAGAGGAAAGGCCCTGTGGCGCACTTCAAAGTCCTGTCATGGCACGAGGCCTCAGCCGCCCTGCTTGAAGTTAGAGTTTTTGTAGCTGGGGACCTGGTACCTGTTTGAAGGCACAGCGCAGCTCCTTCAGTCCGACCATGTGAGCCGTCTCGGCCAACATCCTCGGCCCCATTAGCGAGCAGAAGTCATCAAAGTCCACGTGTCCGCCCCCTGCAGGAAGACACACAAGTGGATGCTGAGGCACGTATGCACAGGTTGACTACTGGGTGGCAGCCTGTGTGTTTGCAGTCTGTCTACCCATGCAGTATACATGAGAAAACATTAGCACTAAAAAAGTGTGTGTCTATGTGTGGATCCTCCTGAGGAAGAGATCCGGCTCCCTGACAGCTCCACTGTGTTCCCCTGCAAGCTCACTAACTAAGTCCGTCTGTCACTTGAAGCAGAGCAGATTCTGCTCTATGTTCTAATCTGAGCTTCTTCTCTGTAAACTGTCTCCTGCTGTGGAAACTACGGTTATTAGAGCACAGACATTGAAGCAAAACTGTTCATTTGTGGCCTTAAACTCAAGTTTCACAGTTGGAAGGAATCATTTGAATGAATTGCTGGGTTATAAATAAATCTTTGAATAAAAGAACATGTAAGCTTTAAATTCCTTGCTTCCAATTTTAGGTTGATAAGAGTATTGTGAATTTCAGCCCAGCGTATGAAGTAATCAGAAATCAAACAATTATATGAAAAAATTAGTATTTATTTACAAATATTTTGTTAATATAAATGTTTTGAATGTCCTCAGTGCATGAAGCTACAATGTGCGTTCACTGTGGTTCCCTCAACCCGGTTAGAGGCAGTTGTGTTGTGTTCGATCCCCATGGTAATTATCAAAACAGACTGATACAATGGGAAGGCTCATGTTATTAGTTTGACAAAAGGCAGGCTTATTTGATACTCTGTCCACCAATAAGCTGGGTCTGTTTCATTATCTAGCCACGTGGCTCAATAAACCTAATCACTACTCTGAGAATCAGGACTCTTGAGAATGAGAATCAAACTGTGGCCAACTCTGCTGAAACTAATGACTTTAACTGTCATCTAGGTACAATGGCAGCTCACTCATTCTGAAATAAAACACGACCTCTGGCAGGGTTTGGTGTTTCTTTGAGTTAGTTAAAGTTCACACTTGACTCAAGGTAAGGTACATACGGTATATTTTGGCAGATGGTCTTTACCCTTGTGGAGCAGCGGTGTGTGGGGGATTCCTGACACCGCCTTGAAGAATTTCTGTGCCTTAAGTGGGTCACTTCATATTCACGGAGAAGAGAAATTCTCCCAAAAGTCTGAGCAGATTACATTTTTTCCAAATTGAAAGTGGGATGACGGTTATGGAATGAAAGACGGAGTTTCATGGTATTAATGGCTCTATGGGGATTACACCAGAGAGATTAAGAAAGGAGGATCTAAAGCTCAAGACACCTTATTGGTCAAATTAAGGCATCAGTGAACAGATGAATTATTCATATTTCACATGAGCTAAAAAATATCACCAAATATGAATTATAGTTACAACCACTTCTCTTATGGTTTCCCTTGCATCACATGTTTGTGCTAGGTACTAATGTAAGTTATAGCATTTAAAGCTTAACAATAGAAAATTGTTGGACCAACTTCAAAAGATTGGTTACAACTCACAAAGTTAACTAGTTATATACCTTGCTTTAAGTCAGACCTACGTCATAATCTCATTGTTTTCCAATTAAATGTATAACATTAAATTTCGGCCAATAGGGGTCTCTCATCAAAATAATAATAAAAGTCGTGAAGCAGCGTGGGATCATGGGAGTTGTTGTCTTCACCTCTATTGCTGATGAAAGTCGACCTGATCCGAGTCAGTTTAATGAAGAATTGTTATATCTTTCATCTTTAGTTGTAGCATATATAGCTTCAACCTAAAGTGTTTAAGACCACCGTAAAAATGCTTCTATTGGTAACAACACATGAATTCTGTTTTATCAAATTAAAAAAAAAAGTTATATCAACACACTTGCTTTACATCAGATATACTTAAAGATCTGACTGTTTTCCATCAACAGCTTGTATTAATGTAACTTAAATTTAAGTAAGTCAACTTAAAGTAGTTTAACTGCAACATTGCATCAAGTGTTAAAATCTCGATGAGACATTTGGCCTTTAATGCAGCTTTGTGTATTGGGAACTTTTGTCTGGATCAGTAATTGCTGGTGCTCTGTTACACTTTTGCTCCGCTAATCGTTGGATGTGGTCGTCTACGGGAAGTTGACGTGACGTCGACGCGGCGACGCCTCTCGCTCGTCGTCATCGTGACCGTCTCATCAGGAGATTATTTACACCTGGGACAGCGGGTGAATGTAATTAAGCAGCTGCTGGGACAGGAAGCAGCTGCACGCCGCTCCTCCAGCATCCGAGGGGAGGGAAACTCACTGGCTCGACCCACTGGGATGTTGCTGCATTCTGGTTAAGCTACTCTGTGGAGCCAGAGCCCAATATTTTCCTCATTATCAGATTGATTGTCTAGGGCTTGAATGCTAGGTTACAAGTGTTCGTGTGAACGAACTGAGTCTGAGCAGGCACATACACGTTCGTCTCTGAGATAACAGAATACCAGCTGATTAGTATAAACCATGTGCAGTATCTACACATCCCTAATTAAAGGGCTTAATATGCAAATCCCATTTCAATGTAAGGATTACTTATCTCTGATGAAGCCTTATCATATATGGTTTTATTTACCAACACTGTGAGTTATCCATGTATGAGCGTTTCGCTGTGAGCAGCATTTTCTAACGAATGTTATTGAAAACGAAGGACAACAGCAGCATTTTGAAGAAGAGAAACTCCAGACCCAAGACAACATTGCCCTCTTCAAACCTCTCCCATGATCCTTTGCAGCAGTAACTACATCACAATCTGCAGCTCATGGGCAGCACTCTGCCACCCGGCTGTAAGTGTGACCATCTGCCTGTTGCCTAAAGACAATCTGTCTATTGATGCATGTTTAAAGCTTGACATAAAAAATAACCACAACAAAAGAAACAAACTAAATCTGATCTGTGCGGCGCAGTAAGGAGACTGTAACGCTCCTGAAATTAACACAAGACATGTAAATAGTCAAAAGTAAACATGATCTAGCTTTTGCAGTTTAGGTTTGACGAATGTTGTTTTAATCATCTTGTTGCTCTCTCCTCTGCAATGATTTAATGATGTCGGAATGGAAAATCTGCACCAACAGCTGTTAATCCTGATGAACCAACTCCTAATGTTCACGCTAATGATAGAATGCTGATGTTACTGCTTTGCGCAAAGATTTCATCAGCTGTACGGAAGCATGGTCTCCATCTACTCTGGATAACTAATGGTTGTCCAATAAATCAATGCAGAAATAGGGGAAGGCTTCACGCATCATGCATACCTAAGTATATCAAATGTATCCCTTATGATTTCAGATTATTTTCTCAAAGCGGAACAGAGAACATGATTTACAGAGCAAGTTTACTCAAGGACAAAATGCTATTCCGTCTGATAGGGCAGAAGCAGTGATTCACTGTCTCATTTGGTCTGAAGTTTAAAGTGTGTTTTACCTCTCAATGTACACATCTAATATTGTTGGGATGCAGATACACTGTTTATGCGTGATTCAGGCTCCACTGTGAGCTAACTCCACTGGATTGCCTCATTAAATGGCTGCATTCACCCAGCGCTCTGCAATTTACCTGTGATTAACCTATTCACACACACACACATTCACACATCAGAGGCAGTGAACCGTGCAAGGTGCTGCTCTGACCATCGGGAGCTATTTAGAGTTCAGCGCCTCGCCCAAGGGCAGTTCAGCGTGTGGACAGGATGAGCTGCAGATGACCCGATTTGCCTCCAGTCTCATCACGATTTGGAATTAAGATATTACTCAGGACGTCACACTGAGGTCCTTAGAGGTTTATGTAAAGTTTTGGCAGAAACCTGCAGGCATGGTCAGAGTTGCAGGTCCTGAACTGACAACGTGTAAGTGTTAGAGGCCCAGGATCTCACAGCTTGAATGGCAGATGTCCAGAGATCAATGCTGTCAAGATTCAGCTTGACTTTATACACAAACCCCACACACCAGTCTTTAAGAGATCATCCAGAAGAGAAAGCAAAGACAAACATGCCCTCTTTGAGAGCAGAGAGAGGAAAGTCAGGTCTCGACTAAACACACACTTCTATATGCAGACTCACGCTCTTACACCCCTGCACCTGCAACATGAGGGTCATTAATCACGCTGCTAATACGTCTCATATGGCCCCAACCTCAAAGACAAACATTAGCTCCTCCCAGTTTCCTATAGGAACGAATGTGCATGATCGCCAGCGCACGCGTGTTTGTGTTTCACTCGCAGACACATTACTCACGCTTCACACCTGCTCACCTCAGAAAGACCCATCAGTCATGCACATACGCTTTAACCACAGAGGAAGAAAGGAAAACCATGCAAACCTACAGGCAGACAGAGAGATACACACATTTCATTTTGATTTGCTGGATGATCTCGATGATCTCCATCTCCGTAGGCATGTAGCCCATGGTCCTCATGCAGTCGGCGATGTCTTTGTAATGGATGAAGCCGTCCGCGTCATAGTCAAATTCCTTGAAGGCCTCCTGCAGCTCTGACAGAAACACAAACAAATTACAGCAAATGCAGCACAACATAAAGTGGGGCAAAGATTTCCCCCCCTCTCGACTCCGACACACACAATGTGCAAAGTCACTGATAGCGAAGCTTTCAGCAGAATGAACTTATCTCTAAGTTGTTGACTCCAGCAGACGGAGCTGTAGCCGCCTCTTGAGAACAGTAAGTTTTGTTGTTTTAATTTATCTTGTAGCTGTGAGTCATTTGCAAAGAGTATTTCAAGGAAAATCTGAGACAGTTTAAGCATAACAGTGAGAAATATCAATGCAATTGTTGAGGCTGTGCATCTGTTCACTCGTCATTTATCATGTGTTTGCATCATAATTACACCCACTGCATCGTACCATCCAGCTCCTCTGGCATCAGCTCCCTCTCCTGCAGAGCAGAGAACAGAAACACAGTGGAAATCATTACAACACAGAGGACGTGGTGTAAAATCAGGGTGCGTCTAAAACAGCAAAGGCTCCTGAGAAAAACCCCAGTGATAATCTGTTTTCGACGACCAAATTAGAATAACATGCATATCATGTCAACACCGCTGCATGCTGACAGTATCCCCTAATGGGATTTCACCCGGCGACATGTCTTTCTAATTTGCAAAATGCCATAATGCCACACACTCCTACATGCGCACGCACACGCACTACAACTGCAGCATCCTGAGGGGGACACAGCAGCACAAGCTCCGTGTGTGTGTATTAAAACACACCTACGCATGGCCCATATGACGGAGCATTTCAAAAACCTCGGATCATCAAGTTGAGAAACTGATACACGCACAGACACACACACACACGTATGATTAACATAAAGCCCCAATGTGTAAAACGCTCAGTATTCTCTTCCCTTGTTTTGACATTTGCTCAGGGTGATCTCTCGCTCCATCTCTCCTTTTTCACCTCCTTTTCCTCTTTCTCTTCTCTTTTCGGAGAAGTTGAGGGAAAGCCAGGAGTAGGAATAAAATCTCCACAGAGACAGTTAGCATAATGATGGCGCTAAATCTAAGTGTGCTATAAGTGCTGAAAATAGCAATATGCTAATATATTCCACCGGTGGCAGACAGACAATTTTGTTAATGCTTTTGATTCAGTCCCCTTAAGAAACCACATTCTGCACCACATTTTACACATAATGTCATAAATATCAGTTCCAAAAAAAAAAAATTCAGCAAGATCCATTTAAGGAAATTGCTTAAAACCGTCCAAACTCCCAATGTCAAAGAAAGTAAAAAAAAAATCCTGGATCCAAAACAAAATCTGACAGTTTTCTTCCTGACCCATACCGCCAAGTTTTATGGAAATCAGTTATGTTTGTGTAATCTTGCTTACAATCGATGAAACAAACAGACAAGGTTGAAAACATAACCTCCTTGGCGTATCACATGCATCAGTCCTTGAAACAGTAATCCACTCAGCCACTCTGTCAACATTTACTGACACACATTTGCATATGTAAAGCTTGTACATCGAAGTACCATCCTGAAAAGAAACCAATCATTCCTTGAAAGCAATTCAAAGAAAACATGTTGTCAGCCAGATGCCTGTTGTTTCATGTTTATGTCGCAGTGGCGCCTACAGCGTCTTGACTCTATAGGGCCCGCCACACTGTCCGGTTCTCCTACAGAAACATCAGCACATCCACAGGGGGAAGCAGGAAATATGCAAACTCCAGTCATCTTGCTATGGAGCAACTGAGCCTGACATATGGAGATATCGCTTAGCATAACTACGGCACGAGCCTGAGGATAGCTGTGAGTTCAAAGAAACAAGACTGACATTAAAGCTTGTAAAGCTTTGAATATTGTGTGCACAACTTTGCTCAGGGCTTTTCTCCGTCATGCAATTAAGAAAAAGTATTGAGGCTTAATAGAAATAATGCTCAAATAATGCGCAAGATAAATACAACAATAGATGAAATTAAAACTGACATTTTACCTGGGTGTGTTTCCATTACGTCAGATTCTACCTTTATTCCACTGGGTCGTGCATTTCAGAGGTTTTACTTGAAATCTCCAAAAATATGCTGCATTGTTAAAGCCTGTGAAAGAGCCGCACAACCTTGACTGTTAAAATACTTTGACTGCATCAGCCACTGCCAGCTTTGTGATTAGTCGCTTTACTTCCTGAGCCAAAGGCGCTCCCATCAAGATTATGACTTAGAAAAACCGTCACTTCCAATAAAGTGCAGCAATGCAGTGTTCCACGAGTTATTTTCTTTTGATTCTCATTTCTATTTAATCCTCAATCATACTTCTGCACTTTTATGTTTTTACGGGGGAACTATGCTTCTAATTGTCTAAGTGTTTTACTTTATCGCTGCTTCTGAAGAAAATCATCTTTCAACCGTCAGCTTCTCTTGTTTTTGGCCGCGGAATAGGAAAGATATTGAAAGGGAAATCACCAGCCGCCAAACTTAAATACAAAGAGAGCTGCAACCTTTTTGCTCTCAATACTCCTTGGCAGTCCGACTGGCTAATACATAAATCATACAAGGTCATCCTGTTCAAGTGCACAATAGCTCCAGGAGAAGGAGAGGCCGCGCGGTTTATTTGGAAGCTGCTCCGCATGGCAGGCGTTCAAATGATTATTCACTGTATAATAGGGCCAGCAGAGTCGAAATGCATATACAACGCCAGGATGCAATTACACCAACAGTTCTTCACTGTGTGTCGCCTCAAATACTAAACTGCTCGTGATTTATATAAACCTTTTAAATTGTGTAATATGATTTTTGATGCCACAGCACAAATATAGAAAAACTCTCTGTTGGCCGTGACTGCAGCAGCGCGGCTGTTTACCCTGCATAGGATCCTCTAGCCCACAAGGGCATATTAAGATATGAAGGTCAACACAATAATTGGATTTTTTTTCATCCAGAAAGGATTAGACAGCATGCACCACGCAGACTCTCAATTCATGTGTCAGAACGAGCCCATTAACAGTTAATTTCATTCTGTCTGCCTTCACATGGCCCATTGAGCAGCCCACTGCTTTGTACGCATGTGACGCATGAGCACATGTGAGAGCTATGTGGACACTCCACACAAACCCATACATTATTGGAACTGCATTTAAGATGACCACAGACTCATGGTATTTACCTATTGATGGGCACACTCTGCTCTACTGCTGTCTCTCTATCTGATATTCAAATGCACCAATTGTCTTCCTTGGGCCATTTGTCTCTCGCAGCTCCAGTTGGATCTAATGAGCGCTGACAGTGAACCTTGCTATGGGAGTTATTAATACTTGTGTTGAGGCAGAGATTAGGGAATGCTGCAGGACGCTCTCCCCGCTTTCCAGTGTCACAAACCAGAACAGTGCATATGTGTCCTCTGTCCTGTGGAAACCACGCAGACCCCTGTACCTTCCTATCAGGAAGTTCAACCCAGCGACTGTCACAGTAAAACAAAGCAGATCAGTGGTGGCAGCCGGGTTGTAACTCAGGGACGGATGTGGACAAGAATTTCACAGCTTGTCAAGGTCAACAAGAAACTGTTTTAATTTCCCTTGAATCGTTTTAAAACAGTGAAATGGTCTCATTGAGTTTTAAGAAATGTAGTTCTAAAACATTTAAAAAAAGTTCACAGGCGCACAAACACGTCTTCGATCATCTTTTACTGTTATTCCCTCTCCTGTGAAAAATAGTTCATGGAAGAGCCCTGGGCTGTGCTTTGTAATAAAGTATCAGCATAATAATAATAATAATTTAAAAAAAAAAACAGAAATCTTCCAGACATGGTTTTCAGGAGAATGTCGAGACTTCAGTCGATGTCTGAAAGCAGCTAAACTGTAAGATAATAGTTCATATATATTGGGAAACATACTCGAAAAGCCTTACAAATGAAATAGTTTAATGGAATAAGCCCTTCTGAGCCCTTCTGCAATTAAATTCACTCACATGTGATGATAAGCATATACTGTATATGTACATATATGCAATATATTGCATGCATGTACATTATATATATTCTATATTAAAGTATGAAGACATATATTATTCAATCCATTGCTGTAAAATCAATTTTATAAATCTACATACCAGCTGAGGGAATACATACTTTCCTCTGAGTAATGGAGGAAATCCGTTCGTACATTAAATTCATTCATTCATGCATCACTATCGTTGGCTCATTAATCAGCTGTTTTGACATTCAGCTGACAAGAAGTGACCTATTTGATATTAAGGTTTAATTTGTACATGTTAAGGAAGATAAAAGAAGTCCTTGAAAATAATTACTTGAATAGACTTGAATTGTTTTTTTTAAATTTGCCATTATGGGTTCTACCATTCTTAGTCAGGCTCATAAACATCCTGAACATACAGTGCAAAACAAATGATAACGTTTTATACTGTGGAGGTACTCAATATGTAAATAATGGTTTGAACAGAAATGGGGAAGGTGCCATTGAGCCGGATCATTTGTTGGCTCATTTGCAGTTACTCCATATATCCTGATGGCCCGCAGCAACCAGGGATCATGGTATCAGACATGACCAGAGCCAATTTCTAACTTCAGCCAAGCCAAGCATTAATGGAAGCCAGCTCAGTGTCCAGGCCGTAAATTATGTGTGAAGTAGAGTTAGAGGAGCGACTTCTTTATATCTTTTTGGACTGAGAGGATGATGCAGCAGCCCACGCTCCAGATCAGATTCTTTCACAATTGAATAAAACCGGGGTGTTTAATAATAATAATAATAATAATACATTTTATTTATAAGGCGCCTTTCAGGGCACTCAAGGTCGCCGTACAACAGTCAGCAATACAGTCAGTTTCAAAAGTTTTAAAATGCACAAAGCAGAGCAGCAGCAGAACATCAACGTCAGCACACAGTAACATTAAGAGTTATCAAAAGTTTTAAAATGCACAAAGCATAATGATATTGACCCTTACACTGTGTTGACGTGTTTTATAGCAGCAGGGCGTTTCAGCTTCAGATCCTCACCGTTCACAGCAAACAGCCACATCCAGTGCCTACATTTCCAATCGATAGTCACCACCTAGATTCTGCTTAACAAATGGGCCCAATCTGCAGCTCAATTCTGGGAAACTTTAAAGTCGATGCTGTGTGACTGTTGTCTCCAAACCTCCACTTTGTCAACATGTGTGTGACGCTCTCTCCCCTCTTTTCTTCACACGCTCATTAAGAGCATTACTTGCAAAAGGTACATTAAAAATGAATAAAATAAACCTATTGTTCAACACAATTAAAGGTCATTATTGTAACACAACACTGACCTGCCCAAAGAGTTTATTGAGGTAGGAGACGTAGGCGGCGGCCACTGCTGAGCTGTTGCTAAGGCTCCTCTTCCCTTGGCGACGAGACGCCTCCTCGACAGTGGCCTTCGCTTTGGCCGAAGAGGACTGGGACCTTGAGCTGTGAAGTGGGCAATGAGTCAATGAGCTGAGCTCTGTCATCATCTATAATTTCCCTAACTTAATTCACGTTAGTAAAAACACACTTAAGGGCCTTTTGGGTGATATTCTTAGAAAAGCGTTTCTCCAAATCCATCTTGTGTGAGATGATTAAAACAGAACACTTTCCAATCAGCTGAACACCTCAGTCAACAGAGAACGGACGGCAGGAAGTGCTCCTCACGGGGACAATTTGTTTTTGCCGCTGATGTACCAATCGATGGCACTAATTGGGTGCACAGATCTACACAGCCCACTCCTCTCGTCCCAATCAATGTTGATTAGAAACAGAGAATGATAATAACCAGAATTTCTTGGAGAGGCTGAGCTGAAGGGCCTTGTTTTTGAATCTCCCAGAAGCAGGCGATCTTCCAGCTGCTGCCGCCGCCGCCCCACGCCCAGCTCGAGGAGACATGCTAGAAGAGAAAGAAGCTTTAATCAGTTTTAAGTGCACTTAATGTCCCATGATTAATATGAACACTTCTCTTTTTTTACTGCCTACAATAAAAAGCCTGGACTATGTGGAGTCTGAAATATAGATCTAACATCCAGGAGGAGGTTAGCATGGATTGCAAAGGAGAAGCAAAAGAAGAAAAATAAATGAATATGTCAGAGTTTAAGGACTACAATACCCAAAAGATAATTAAAAACACATAATATCAAAGCAAATATCAATTTCTAGTAAACCTGTCTTTCTCATTATATTTTTTAAAGAAACTCCTGGTTATGTCACAACACATTATTGTCATTAAGACTGATGTAGCATGTTTACACATCTTTTTAGTTCATGGTGTCACTGACCTGGCTGCTGATGATGGTCGACTATCAGCTCCTCCCTTTGCACCTTTCAATGACATCCTGTCTGGAAGAGACACGGGGGGGGGGGGGGGGGAGAGTCTCCTTTCAAAAATAAAGTCCAGTCATAGTTTGAAGTAAGCTTCATATCTGTGTTACATTGTTAACAATTGATCCAGTTCACATTGCAATTTAAGACTTTTATATGATTTACATACGTCCTTCATCAACTACATCGGCTGCGTCTATACTTGACATTGATAGGTTTGTGGACAGATGTGCATCTTTGGATGGAGAAAATGAACCAGTTCATTGTGGAAATTTCGTTGCCACTGAAATAAACAATATGTTGCCAGTAAAGTAGTTGTTGTCAGTTCTCGTCGTTGAAACGTTATTTTGTTGGAGGTAAAGACTACAAGCTATCCTGTGAACCGCTTCCATTTCTTATTCTTCTTGTCTCAACTTCCTGCAATTTTCCCACAAGTCCAAACCATCCAAAAAATAATGTTTTCAGACTCCAAACGATCAGAACCATAGTTTCCTTGATCCAGACCGAGGCCGCCTCTTTAGTCAGACATGTTGATCCGTTTGTTCAGACTCGATTCATACTAAACTAAAAAGAAAGGGCCAGACCAACTAAGGCTGGTATAAAAGTTACCTCAGCTTAAAGCATTAAAAAAACACTATTGCCCAATATTGTTTCAGCTGCATTTACAGATTTTTGAGGGTTCAGTAGAACAAGTGTGTTGCAGGATTTTCGAGGTTGGTCACTGAGCTGCCTGCTGTGGCTGAAACAATGAGAATGAACATAACAATAGTGTTGAGACATAAAACCTAAACAATGAGCTTAAAAATGCCAAAACTGTCTGAAAAGCTGAGAGCAACAGCAGTGTTTAGTGATGATCATCGGTGAGCGTGTCGGTACAAACGACCCAGTTCACATTAAATTTGCTTCATCTTAAATAAAAAAATAAATAAATGCAGGTAAAAGCAGCTGTTTATTTTACACATAAGTAAAACAAGAAGCATGAGCCCATGATTCAGTTTAAACTATGACTACCACGTCTCCAGGGAGGAAATGTTATCCGACCGAGAGACAGATTAGTTTGGACATGAGGACAAACAATGAAATCAAAACGATACACAGAAAATAAGAGTGGGTGGAGAGCTCAAGATAGCCGAGATGAGAGAGGCACAAAGGGAGGAACAGTGCGAGACAGGGGAAGATGGAGAAGAGGAAGATGACAAAGTAGTGAGTGAACGATAATCGCATGACTTGCAGAGGAGGAGGAGATACATATATTTCTGTCTGTTTGAGACGCAGATTAATTTTCCGTCATGCAGAGCTGCGGCTCTCGGCGTAGATGTGTTGCAAACTTAATACCTCCCTCCACCATCTCACAAGCCATAAACACAGACACCGAAGATCTGCTCCAGCGGCTGCTCCTCCAGGCCTGAGCAGACCACAACGGCCATAACCAGAAGGGACACGAGGAACAGCCAGTTTGCTAAATTACGTTCGACCGTTTAATGTGCCTCTGCCCAACGAGCCGCAATCCAAACTCCCGGTAGGTTGATGGAAACGTGCCATGACTGAGTAGTGATTGCCTGTCTGTCACGCTTCCACACAATCAGCGTGCATGTGATACATGGCGAGGGCAACACGCTTAGAGCATGTTAAGGGGTTGGGGGAGTGGGATATTTTCTAGTCCCAGCACGAATGCAATTCCAACACAAAGATTTGATGGTATTTATATTATCTATACAATTGCACCCATAGTGCAATTATAGTATTAGTACTTTAATGGAAATATATACAGAACATGAATATATGATGAGTCATACATCCTAGCTTTCATATAAAGTCTTTTGAAAGTGAGAGAGAGAGAGAGAGAGAGAGAGAGAGAGAGAGAGAGAGAGAGAGAGAGAGAGAGAGAGAGAGAGAGAGAGAGAGAGAGAGAGAGAGAGAGACTTTTGCGCAGCCACCCTTATTAGGACTTTGCATTGCATTCCATTAATTATTGCAACCTAACCAAAGCCTAATGCCTAACCTAAACCATGACCAATATATATGCCTAACCCAAACCTTAACCTAACCACACTTTATATCTCAGCCGGTACATCAACCAGGACCTCAGAGTAAGCCTTATAAGGACCTGGCATTGGTCCCCATGAGGTCTACTTGCTCAGGGTTTATGCTGGACAGATCCTAAAGAGATAACAAAACGAGTACAAGTACACACACACACACACTCCCACACACACACATCTCTACCGCTCCCCAAAAGGTTCACGTTGTACATGTGGGTAAAGCACAATATCTGGACTTTCTATAGTAGCTGTCACACATTGTTTGCCTGAATAATTGCTCCCATCTTCAGTGAGCACAATCCCATCAGGTTAAACAAACACACACACACACACTGACAGGCACGGACACAGACGCAGCGCACAAGCATGATTCGCCACACAAGCCACGGAGCAGCACTCTGTGTGTGTGCAGATCTCCTCCCTAAGTGGCCAATTGCTGTCAATCACCGAGCCGACACAAGCAATTTTAGATCCTAATCACGCTAATTGAAGTAATGAAATTGAGGGCCAGGTGGATGGGGGCTAAAACAAACACAGCTCCCGCGGCTGATGATGGAGAGCGGCCTGCACTTGAGGGCTGCTGGTGATGCGGCAGCGGTTGAATGGGCCTGGCCCGGGGACTTAGGGGTTAAACTGTAAATAGGAATTCTAAATATATTTCACAAGAGCCACTGGAGAGAAGGGCAACACAAAACAGGGGCAGAAAATAGAAAGCGCTTAGAGAAGGTGATTACTCCACCATGGCTGCACCATTCTTTATAATCTGCTACTTCAACAGGGGGGAAATGAAAAAAACATGTTTTTTTTGCATGGATGTGATGGTGCATTGGAGCATGTGCAGAGATACACATCGTCCTGATTCGCTGATGGTGGTCATGATGATTTCTGCAGAATATTTCCCTCCTGTCTGGGAATATAGGAGCTTTGCACAAGGAGCAGTTTTTCGAAAATATCCAGCGAGACACACGCATGGCCACAGAGATATGGCTGCTCATAGTTGTTATGTAAATGTGGTTCCACTTGAATTCATAAGCTTGGGTCATTTACGACAAATAGGCGACATCTAATAGAATTTCAACAAGGTCTTCAAACTGAGGGGAAATACTTATTCCTGTGTAATGTGTCGGTTTGGGTGGTTCGCTATTTGTCCAGTCCCATCTGAATTTCTTTGAAACCAGAAATAACCATAATTGACTTAGAGCTCAGAGACACTGCATAGATCTACACCTCGTCCATTGGATGGTTAAAGTTGTCAATCACACTGCATCCATGCCCCAGTGGCGGTGGTGGCCTGCAAATCTCGGGCACCAGGACATTTCCCGCTGGCCTGATGGTCTTTTTGGCCTTGTACTGATAACTTGACCAGAAATAATAAAGCAAACAGTAATAAGTTGACGGACCTTTCAAATCCACTGATCTGGCAACCGACTTTACTGAGGTATCTGTCAGTCTTGACGTCTCTCAGCGCCGCCAAAGATATTACAGCTCTGCTATCTGAAATCCTTCAAGCAGCCGTGCTCCTGCTTTAACACGTTGCCGAAGGCCGTGGTCAGAAGAACAAGAAAGGTCGGAGCAGAGAGGGAGAGAATAAAGAAGAGATAAGCTCTGGACTTAGATACTCCTAAATACTGCAAAATAAGCAACATGTTTGCCAGGAAGGGACCCGGTCAGTCACGTGACACTCACACTGTGCAGCTGTACAGGTGTGTGGTCAAACCTGCACTCACTTGTTTCTCAGCAGTAAGTTATGAGCGTGTTCAAAATAAAAGCAACCTTCCTGACACTTGATGTTTGGACAAATGGGATGTCACACCTGTTCAGTATTCCGGAAATTGTAACCCAAAAAGTGAGAACTATTTCTCATTACCACTGTGTGAAAAACATGTCTAACTTGATAATGAAGTCTCACTCTGACAATATCAGGCCATTCTGATGTAGAATTTCAAAGTAAAAGCCCTTGAAATATCATATTTCACTGTTTTGGTTGTGGCCATGGAGAACATGATTCTTGTGGCACTTGAATCACACAGCTAATGTTGCCTCCAGCTTCCTGGCTCAAGCAGAGATGAGGAGTGAGATTCTGGTAAAATCAATTATTTCTACCATTCTACAAACTTTTAAACGTGTGGTCTTCAATGCTGCCTCATGTGACATTGTGCAAGATTTTATAAAACTTCTCTAACAAACATTTGTAATGTGCTGCCTTGAGACATGTCACGCTTTCCACATAACTCCCTTGTTTTTGTCTCACAACCTAGGATTAGGCTTATTGTCCCAGTGATTTGTTGAGTGGCTTCAGAGAGAAACCCTTTTTAATTAACAGACAAACAAACAAATCACCTCCTGGTTCCGGGAGAAAAACAGAACCAAGTCGCGGTCAGAGAAATGATCCTCTCAGATTGAGGATGAGTTCGGCTTCAGGCTTCTCCCCCCCCCCCCCCCCCGCCCTCCCTCTCTGTCCTCTGTGTTTTTGTATTATCCTTCTCTTCGCCCACAGTCCAGTCAGAAGACAATCAATCCCTGAGGACGAGAACCAGCCCTGTGACTGATCCATAAACAGCCGATAGTAATGCAATCGGATCTGGCACTCCATCTTATCTTCACCTATCTTAACACCTCTCCACTGCGTCCCCCCCCCCTCCCCCCCAGCACTGATTTTGTGTCACAGCTGAAATGAGACTGTCGCCTTTGGTATAACTGCAGAAAGGGAAGAACAGAGGGAGAGAATGAGGTTTTTTTTCCTGTCTCCCTCATTCACTGACATCTTTTCCTGTCTGTTCATTTGGGAGAAATCACCTTTTTCTTGCTTTGTACAATTCTAGTGTAATTACAACCTCTCGTACATTTCCTGGACGGCAGCCTGATAATCACACTCTCGGGCGGCTTTGAATAGGTCTGTTGTTGCGGTTGCATTGTAACAGGAGCGCAAATATTGAAGCTAAACAAATGCAAACAGTAGTGGGCCGACCATCTGCTGGCTCGTGCAGCTAAAAGCACTTGAGCTCCAGACATATCAGACAAGAGACGCCAGGGAAGCTGCAGTTTCACACATGAAACTGAAGATTCTCCTGAAGCTATCCAAAGGGGCCGTATGCCTCAAGTCAGCTGCTCCAGAGTCAGTGGGCATGTTTCTAACACGTGACAGACACAAAAGTCTTCATATAGAAGAAAGAAAAAGTCAACTCGGAGAGACAACGAGATTTGCAAACTTTTGGTGATAGAGCCGATGCGGGTGTTGACAACAACACTTGATTTCCGCAGTGGAATTCATACATCATGTTCCCTCCTGCAGGCTCTGCTGCGTTGTTAATAAGTGAAAGTCCACAAAATCTAGTACAATATTGTCCGGGGAAAACAGAGTTAGAGTTTTCTGCCTCAAATATACAATTTTCAAGACCTGGTGACTACAAATGAACCACATATCTGATTCCAGTTTGTTATTAAACATTTCAGAGATTTATTTCAGGGTTGACACTTCACTATAAATCATTAGTGCAGCAAAATACACTGATACACAATCCTACCTTCTTCAGCCACCAGAAGAAAGTGAAGAAATAGATTCCTATTCTGTTTATTCTATTTAATCCGATTGTTCTCCTTGTGTGTCTTGGATGACAGATGCAAATGAGGCGTGTCTCGTATGAAGCCTTAACCCAACCTGAGGATTATATAATGAAAGGTGATTATCCAGCTAAATATGTCTGGATTAGAGATGTAGCTGTCCTCCAGAAGGAAAAGGGCAATGGTATTGTCTGAGTGCAGATCTGTTGTGGAGGAGTCAATTCATATTTCATATCGAGCTGTTTTTGGTTTGAGCGACTTTACATTCAAGATGCAAAATCATTAGTGAGCAGCTCGAGGATCCGTCGCAGACAAACTCTGTCAAACCAACCTGAGTTTATTCAAAAGTCTGTGTCACAGTCTGCTCATCTCCTGTCTGCTGGTATTTTTCCACTCCTCTGTCTCTGCTCCACTCTACCTGTTAGCCACGCCCCCTCATCAGGCCAACTCTCCACACCTGTGACAGCCCTGGCTGCATATAAGCCTGCTCCTGTCCCTGCTTCAGTGCCAGATTGTCTTGCGTAAATGCCTGACCTCCAGCATTTCTCTCTCCGGCCTGCTACCTGTTATCTGCCTGCTACCTGCTCCGGCTTGCTACCTGCTACCTGCCTGCTAGCTGCCTGCTAGCTACCTGCTATCTGCCTGCTACCTGCCTGCTACCTGCTCCGGCCTGCTACACAGCTCACCACTGAACCTGTCTGCATCTAGGTAATCCTCCTGCTGTGGACCTTGCCTCCACTCAGCAACACCAGACTCACTCCTTGCCGGATCTCGCTGAAGATCACTGGGAACAAAGACTTTTCACCCTGCCACTGTTAAGAACTGTTTTAGACTGCAGTGAAAAATAAAGTTCATTACCAATTAAGATCTCGTCTGCCTGTGCTGCATTTGGGTCCTCACCATACCCGTGACAGTACAATCTGGCCAGACATGGACCCAGCGCACACGCCGATGGATCGCCTGGAGAAGGTAGAGGCGATGCTCCAGCACCACGAGGCGCTGCTGCTTTCGAACTCAGCAGATGTTCGACTGGCGGTGACTAAGCAGGAGCAGGCGTTTACCTTGCTAGCCTCGCAGGTCCAACAATTCGCCGCAGCTTTTGCTCAAGCTGTCCCTCTGCCTCCAGAACCAGTCCAGCCTCTACCAGTCCCGGCTGCCTCTGCTTCCGCCTCGGAGCCTCGTGTGGGAGTTCCTGAACGCTACGCCGGAGACGCGGAGGGCTGCCGCCCGTTCCTCACGAACTGTTCCATCCTGTTTGCCCTCCAGCCCCACACCTTCGCTTCGGAAGACGCCAGGGTGGCGTTCACCGTGAATCATCTGACGGGGCGCGCTCGGCTGTGGGGAACAGCCGAGTGGGAGCGTCGCACTCCAGCGTGCTCCACTTTCCAAGCCTTCGCCGCTGAGCTCCGCAAAGTGTTCGGAGAAGCTTCCCGAGGTCCGGACGCTTCTGGAGGGCTTCTGGGTCTGAAGCAAGGGTCTCGTTCAGTGGCCGATTACTCCATCCACTTCCGCACCCAGGCTAGCTCCAGTGAGTGGAACCAGGCTGCCCAGTGCGACGCATTCCTGATGGGGCTCGCTGACTACATTAAAGACGAACTGATTTCATACGACCTTCCCACCACTGTCGACGGCATCATTGAGCTGGCGTCCCGCATCGACCGTCGCATTCAAGCGAGACAGCGGGAGAAACATCAGGGGCTCGCAGGACGACGCCAGCCCGCCCCTTCACCAGCGGCTTCCGACGTATCGATGCTTTCTGGCTGCCGGTATTCAGGGGAGCCTGAACCCATGCAGGTGGGTCGGGCCAGTCTAACTCCAGAAGAGAGGAGGAGACGCCGCGAGGGGAGTCTCTGCCTGTATTGTGGCCAAGCGGGACACTTTATTTCCAGGTGCCCGCTAAAAGGTCGGGCTCATCAGGAAGGAAGGAGTTCCTGGTGAGTCATACATCTAGCTCCTCCTCCAGCCCACGATCCCTGTGCCAGGTCCGCCTGCTACTGCCTGAGGGATCCCAGACCCTCGCCACCCTCATTGACTCTGGCTCTGATGCCAACATTATGGACTCTAACCTAGCTCTGCAGCTGGGTGTCGGTCAGATTCCCCTGCCAGCTCCAGTTTCCACCAACGCTCTGGATGGCCGACTTCTGGGAACTGTGACCCACCTGACAGTGCCTATACGGATGTTAATTTCCGGGAACCACCATGAAACACTCCAGTTTCACATCCTGCACTCTCCTCGTCATCCTCTCCTTCTGGGGTTCCCATGGCTCCGACGTCACAATCCACACCTTGATTGGACCACAGGGGCGATCCTGGGGTGGAGTTCATCGTGTCACCAGGTCTGCCTCAAGCAAGCCGCCACACCACGACCTTCTGCCACGACCAGTTCTTCTACCGATGTGCTGGGGGTCCCGGCTGAGTATCTGGACTTCAGGGAGGTCTTCAGTAAGGCCAAGGCAACCTCCCTGCCCCCACATCGGCCCTATGACTGTGCCATCAACCTCCAGCCCGGTGCCACGCCGCCCAGAGGACGCCTGTATTCCCTGTCCGTTCCTGAGAGGGGGGCGATGGAGACATATATCAATGACGGTCTAGCGGCAGGCATCATCCGCCCTTCCTCGTCTCCGGCTGGAGCAGGTTTCTTCTTCGTGGAGAAGAAAGACAAGACACTCCGCCCCTGCATTGATTATCGTGGATTGAATGACATTACCATCAAGAACCGGTACCCCCTGCCTCTCATCTCCTCAGCTTTCGAGCTCCTAGAGGGGGCCACCATATTCACCAAGCTTGACCTGCGCAACGCCTACCACCTGGTCCGGATCCGCGAGGGGGACGAGTGGAAGACGGCGTTCAATACCCCCACTGGTCACTACGAGTACCTGGTGATGCCCTTCGGCCTCACCAACGCTCCTGCTGTCTTCCAGGCTCTGGTCAACGACGTGCTCAGGGACATGCTCAACAAGGTCGTCTTCGTGTACCTTGATGACATTCTGATCTTCTCCCGCTCCAGAGAGGAACATGTACATCACGTCCAGAAGGTCCTCCAACGTCTGCTGGAAAACTCCCTGTTCATCAAGGCCGAGAAGTGTGAGTTTCACGTCTCGTCTGTCTCCTTCCTGGGGTACGTTGTAGGGAGAGGGACCGTGGAGATGGACTCAGCCAAGGTTTCTGCCGTCACCACTTGGCCCGCCCCTGATTCCCGCAAGCAGCTGCAACGTTTCCTGGGCTTCGCCAACTTCTACCGGAAGTTCATCAGGGGCTACAGTTCGGTGGCGGCCCCCCTCACAGCTCTTACCTCCTCCAAGGTTCCGTTTCTCTGGTCCACGGCCGCCAATGACTCTTTTCTGGCCCTGAAGACACGATTCACCTCGGCCCCCATCCTCCAAATACCGGACCCTGAACGGCAGTTCGTGGTCGAGGTGGACGCTTCCGACTCGGGAGTGGGGGCTGTCTTGTCCCAGAGAGCAGCCTCCGACCAGAGGTTGCACCCCTGCGCATTCTATTCCCGACGTTTGACCCCGGCAGAGAGGAATTATGACATTGGAAACCGAGAGCTCCTCGCCGTCAAGTTGGCTTTAGAAGAGTGGCGACACTGGCTCGAGGGGACTAAACTGCCGTTTCTGGTATGGACTGACCATAAAAACCTTGAGTACCTCCAGTCCGCCAAAAGACTGAACTCCCGCCAGGCTCGATGGGCACTCTTCCTGACCCGCTTCAACTTTTCCCTCTCCTATCGACCGGGGTCCCGCAACGTCAAGCCCGATGCCCTGTCCCGTCAGTTCTCGGAAAAGGAGGGGGACAGGACCGACCCAGACACTATCCTGCCTTCTTCCCGTCTGGTGGCCACACTCACCTGGGAGATAGAGGAGAAGGTCAGGGTCGCCGCCCAAGACCAGCCCGGACCAAGTGCTTGCCCTCCCAACTGTCTGTTCGTCCCGCCTGACCTCCGGTCCGAGGTTCTACAATGGGCCCACAGCTCTCAACTTACCTGTCATCCAGGGATCCAACGGACCAAGGACGTGGTGCGGCGCCGGTTCTGGTGGACGTCACTGGATGAGGACATTCGGGGGTTCGTCAATGCCTGTCCCACCTGCAACCAGCACAAGCCGGCTCATCATGCCCCTGCCGGTCTTCTACATCCTCTGCCTGTGCCTCATCGTCCCTGGTCGCACATTTCTTTGGACTTTGTCACCGGTCTACCACCATCCAGCGGCAACACTACTATCCTGACGGTGGTAGATAGGTTCAGCAAGATGGCACATTTCGTGCCCCTGCCCAAACTCCCATCTGCCAAAGAGACGGCTAAACTACTCCTCCTCCACGTCATCCGTCTCCATGGCATCCCAGTGGACGTGGTCTCTGATCGGGGTCCCCAGTTCGCCTCAGTATTCTGGAGGGAGTTCTGCTCGCTCCTGGGAGCCACCGCCAGCCTGTCCTCGGGGTACCACCCCCAGTCCAACGGCCAGACCGAACGCAAGAATCAGGAGATGGAAACGGCACTACGCTGCATGACGTCTCAAGACCCTACTTCTTGGTCCGAACAGCTTCTATGGGTAGAATACGCCCACAACACCTTGACCAGCTCCGCCACCGGTCTCTCCCCCTTTGAGTGCACCTATGGGTTCCAACCACCGCTTTTTCCGGCACTTGAGAAAGAAACATCCTGCCCCTCTGTCCAGGACTTCATCCGCCGTTGTCGCAGGACTTGGACCCGAGCCAGGGCGGCTCTACTCCGGGCCGCTGACCGCTACACCACGGCCGCCAATCGCCACCGCTCCAAGGCCCCAGACTACCAGCCGGGTCAGAAAGTTTGGCTTTCCACCCGTGATCTTCCCCTCCGGGTGGAATCCAAGAAACTGGCTCCTCGCTTCATCGGCCCGTTCGAGATCCAGGAGATCGTCAACCCAGTGGCAGTGAGGCTCAAACTCCCTAGATCCATGCGGGTTCATCCCACGTTTCATGTCTCCAAGGTTAAACCGGTCCAAGAGAGCGCCCTGGTTCCTGCCACACCACCTCCACCGCCTCCTCGCCTCATCGATGGAGGTCCCGCCTACACTGTCCGTCGTATCCTGCAGTCTCGCCGGCGTGGGAGGGGATTCCAGTACTTGGTGGACTGGGAGGGTTACGGCCCTGAAGAAAGGTTCTGGGTTCCTGGGAGGAACATCTTGGACCGCACCATCATCAGGGATTTCCATCGACGCAACCCCACCCAGACGTCCAGAACCAGGCCACCTCCCAGACCACATCCTCCGTCGGAGTCCCCAAACGACAGCGACGACAGTCTCCCCGGGACCAGGGTCTTGGAGATGGACACTGGGCTCTCGGACGAGTATTAGCCCTCCTCCAGGCCCCCGCCTCCCACCCGGTTTGGTCCATTCGTCTTGGGACGTCGAGAGCCGTCCCTTGAGGGGGGGGTTCTGTCACAGTCTGCTCATCTCCTGTCTGCTGGTATTTTTCCACTCCTCTGTCTCTGTTCCACTCTACCTGTTAGCCACGCCCCCTCATCAGGCCAACTCTCCACACCTGTGACAGCCCTGGCTGCATATAAGCCTGCTCCTGTCTCTGCTTCAGTGCCAGATTGTCTTGCGTAAATGCCTGACCTCCAGCATTTCTCTCTCCGGCCTGCTACCTGTTATCTGCCTGCTACCTGCTCCGGCTTGCTACCTGCTACCTGCCTGCTACCTGCCTGCTACCTGCTCCGGCCTGCTACCTGCTATCTGCCTGCTACCTGCCTGCTACCTGCTCCGGCCTGCTACACAGCTCACCACTGAACCTGTCTGCATCTAGGTAATCCTCCTGCTGTGGACCTTGCCTCCACTCAGCAACACCAGACTCACTCCTTGCCGGATCTCGCTGAAGATCACTGGGAACAAAGACTTTTCACCCTGCCACTGTTAAGAACTGTTTTAGACTGCAGTGAAAAATAAAGTTCATTACCAATTAAGATCTCGTCTGCCTGTGCTGCATTTGGGTCCTCACCATACCCGTGACAGTCTGCTCAATATTTCAAACAAGAGAAGAAAAGTTATTGAGTTCAGATAAAAGTCAGAAGCAGTACTACATATTTTCTTAATGAATTGATACAATACCATATTTAAAATCAACATTAATTCATAGTTTACCAATATTATTAAGTTCAAGATTGTGTTTTACGCCTGTGAAGAAATGCAATGGGCCTGGTCCACTTATGTATTTAATTTATTCATGATTGAAAAAAAGTACATTCTCTTGCGTCAACTCAGAATACATCCAAGATCACCGGGGTCAGCCCTATGTTCCCAAAGACACTTGGTTCCCACATTTCTAAGGATTTTTTTTTCACTGACAATTTTGAAAATTAGGCCCTATGTTCCCACAGACCTATGTTCCCAGATTTATTTTGAAAAATTAGTCCCGATGTTCCCACAGCCCTATGTTCGCACATTTCTAGATTTTTCTGAAAATTAGGGTTAGGGTTAGGGTTAGGGTTACGGTTAGCGGTGTTTAGCTCAAGAGAGTTTAGGGTTAGGGTTAGGGTTAGGGGTGTTGAGCTCAAGAGAGTTTAGGGTTAGGATTAGGGTTCACCAGCTACGGAATGGTGAACCCTTAACTACCAGGCAGGGGTAGAAATGTGGAAACTGTAGGAACATAGGGCCTAATTTTGTAATGAATATTAGAAATGTGGGAACATAGGGCTGTGGGAACATAGGGCTGTGGGAATATAGGACTGTGGGAACATTGGGCTGTGGGAACATAGGGCTGTGGGAATATAGGGCTGTGGGAACATCGGGCTGTGGGAACATAGGCACGCTCCCAGATCACCAACCTTGCATGAGCCTGTGTTGTTGTTTAACCTCTATTACATGTCTGACTCTGTGTGGTCACAGAACGGCCACACACAGGACCAGGCCCTTAAAGAACTTGCCAAGGAGGAAAACATAACTCAAAATACTAAGTGACCAAAACATATTCACACTAAATAATAATAAAAAAAGAACAAATCACAACTGAAAACCAGACATACACTGTAAAAATTTAAACCAGAAATTAAACAAATCTTTATAAACAAAGCAAAGTATTGGATCCTTATGGAATATACTAGTTCCCCCTACATCCCCCAGACCTCTGTGAACAGTGACCCTAGAATTCTCCTGTATTCACTCAAAATGTCAATCTTTTTATTATTATGGAAGATAAATGAATAAAAAAATAAAATCTGTCGCTGTTCCCTTAACATTGTAAGGTTTCTTGACCTTTTCAGGGTATACACCTAAATCATGTTACTGAGGGTTTCACACCAAGACACTAAAATAGCCACAATGACTTTGCGGAAAATTTGTATAAAATGTGAAATCAGAAAATGTCCACATGATGTATCATCGCAGCCATTAAACCATGGCGTCTTTTGATGCTCATTGGCTTTTAATTGAAATGGCTGGGCAAGCAGATAATGAATATCCCATATATAACATCAGTATGCGTGAAAAGGGGCCTATAGAGCAACTGAGGAGAACATGAGAGGACAGTTCATGAGGTTAATTAACTAGAGATGTCCATTTTAGCCTATGGTGACGAGTCCTCATACTGATGCATGGAGCGTTAAATGTCGCCACTATAACGATAATGGCTCCACTTTGGGAAGGATTGGGTTTAAGCTCGGGCGTTTGGTAAAGCTGTCCCTGCAGCGGCAGGCACATGTGTGTCAATGTGTGTGTGTGTGCGGTGCATATATATAGCGAGAGTGAGTGACAATCCTCCCCTCTTTGTACTGTCCATCCCTCCATCCCTCCATCACAGAGCCTTTCCTCACTGACAGAGTTCACTGATTGACTGGTGTTTGTTGGTTAAGTCGGGCGAAGGATTTAGAGGGATTTCAGGTCCCTGAGGCCATTTCCTATTGAACGCTGCTCTGTTTATCGACTGTCGACTTGTCCCAAACATGCTCACTATCCTTGGTGAGAGAACACCTGAGGTTTAACCTGTCGACAAGCTCAGAATTGTCTTTTCCCTCATCACCGTCTATCTTATAAACTGTGCATCGTCCTCATGAGCGTTAGATGCGTAGGTGTGCAAAAACTCTCGGTTGGTCTTCTCCAGTGTCTGTTGTCTTTGCTCAGCAGTCGTCGATATTTGCACTGAAAAACCCTGCTGAATTAACCCATCTCTCATATAAATATCACACCTTTCTTCAAAATGTGCTTATTGCAAAATGGATACATCTTTTCCGCCTGGTCATTTCAGTGAAAAATAAGCTTTAATTTGACAGATTAATAACCAGAGAATCTACCCAAGCGAATATGTTTCCAAATAACATTGTTGTGCTCAGGAGAAAACAAAAACTGCAGGTAAGGCATAATCGAAATTTTCACACTTTCTACTGCTCCCTTTTCTCTGGTCTTTGCCCAGCGAGGCAGTGCTGCAGTGGGGAAACTGTTTAAAGAACCTGCTCCCCTGTGCGATCAGACCCTCGCCACGCTCAAATATGCTTACCGCGTCCAATCAAAGCCCTTATTTCGCACTTTGCTATTTTTTTGAGAGAAGTGGAAACTTATTTCACACCCTACCTCCACAGAAAAAGACAAGCAAGTGCAATAATGTTGTCACATTTCACGCACCAGTCAGCTCCCGATGGAATATAGACCTCTGCATTGTTGACTTGAGTGGAAACCAACTTTATTAGCTGGCTCTGCTCGGACTGGCCGGGGGAAGTGGTGCAGTTAGGGACAGCATGAAGCTAAATCCTGGAAATGCTACTTATAAATCCATAAGCTGTTCAGATGCAGTCATTTGAGGACATTGTTTCATCTGCTTTGCCAGTGATGTTTTCAGGGAGACAGAGCAATACATAATTTAACACTTGCATCCTTATGGGCTTAAATTAAGGTCAATAATATTTTGAACTTGTAAAGTGAAGCGCTCAATAATTTAAACCTTTGTAGGTGTAAATTGACCTGAGAAATTGGGAGAAAAACACAACTTAGTACATATATATGTGAGGGTTGACAGGAGTTACAGCACCGCACTGGGAAGGGGGACTGGAGAGCTCCCAGTCTCTATAAGGACAAGTCGAGCAATTACTGCCTCTTTGTCTGATGCCTGGTAGATGGTGACTGCTGTGTTTGTGCAGGTAAGGGAGACCGGGAGAAAGATGTTTTATCTACCCGCTTGAAATTCAATGAGGTGTTTTATATATATGTTCAGTTGGCTGTGACTCGATCCAGATTTCTGTGGCCCCACGGTTGATTGAAGATTCAGGGTTCGCCTCTCCCCTGATTGAGCCACAGCATAGTCAGCCATCCATGGTCGCTGTAGTAAGTAGGGCCCCATATTGAGCGAGGTAATATTTAATAGCAACGTAAAGGGTGATTCCTTCTAATGTGTTCGGTTGCAATTTGATAAATGACCTTGTCTCCCCCTCTTTGCAGATTAAGCTTTGCCTAATTCCAGTGTTGTCTGACCACTGGTTTCTGCGTTGTCGGTCCGACGTCTCATGCATCACATTCCTGAAGGACTGTTCAACCTTTAATCATATTTATTGTTATTTTTAAATAATTTATTGTGACCCTGAACCAACTGACTCTCACTCTTTACGCAGTGGTAGTGATCAGTGTGCTCACGTGGTGCTGTCTATTGGGGTTTGTGATAGAAACTCCCCGTTGGAAGTACGCTGCCTTCATAATGGTCCTCACTATTTAGGTTAAAGTGTGTTGTATCTCTTTGGAGATGGTATTTGTTGTTTTAGCTTTAATAAACATTCAGAAATAAAAAGCAATTTGTATTTATTTATAACTGTCGATAATTTGTTCCTTTCTTAGGTCCCCCATTCTAGTCCTCCCCTTATTAAATAAAGATTTAACTGTGAACTGAATGTTCATCTCTGCTCCTTTTGAACACCTAAAATTAGATTGTGTCCATGCACACTGATGTCAGTGGAGTCAAGCATGACCCATAGTCACTCTAAACACTGTGTAAGGTTACATATAATAAAGACTAGTATAAAACCAAATGTGCGTGTGTTTTAAAGGTTGGTACTTGTAAAAATAAACAAGAGTGGGAATGAATAATGTCAGCGGAAAGGTTAGATTACATTTAGACTATTACGTATTCATTTTACCACATATCTCGTGACCGTTCACATACACTGGACATGTGCGTGCCCATGTAAACAGGAAGATATCAAGAGAGTTTGTGGTGAAGAGCCGACTCCGGAGTCTGTGCATTGTCAAGAAAATCCCATGACCTCCGCAGTGGAATTACTATGTCACTTCCTGCCTCTGTCGGCTGCACACGACTGCTCTGCCTCTCTCCTGAATAGTTTGGAGGATTTGTTGCTGTTGGGAACGCATCCGTGCAGAGGGAACCTCCTGCTGTGTTGTGCATGTTTAAAAGGCAAACTGTGTCTGATCATTATCCGCAGGTCACGTCTATAGTAGAAGTGATGTGATTTTAAACTAAATTGTAGTTGTGGATGAAGCTTTAGGCAGAGATATTAATGAAAAGAGTTGTAAACTTCCACATTTTGTGTGATGCTGAAGTTACAAGTACAGATTGACCTTGTTTTCACATTTTACATCTGAATCAAATTGGAAAATTACAATCCTTCACAAAAAAGAGTCAAACTGTCCAAGCAGAGAGAGCAGATAGTTCCACCGCCTGGAGGCTGTATAGTACATTTAGAAGATGGACGAGGGAGCAGGCTACTCTGCGACCCAGGGACAGTAACATAATGTTACAAGCTCAAAATCTTATTGAGTTTAATTTGAAGCTGTATATCCTGAGTCCTGTAGGTCTGGTTGGCTTAAGGCAACAAAAACACTGTCCAAGGACAAACACCTTCAGTAATTATAATAAACGTGTTTTCAATATGAATAAAAAACATGATTTTTTGCCTTGATATTAACACAGTGATTTGAGTTACTTTTATAAAACCATATATGAATCACCACAGGCAGATGTAGAACCAATCATTACAGTTATAGCTCAGGGGCAGATGTGCTCCATGAGGTAGAGAAGGTTATTGATACTAATTACAGGGTTGGTGGTTTGATCCCGAGCTCCTCCTGTCCGCAGGTCGGAGTGTCCTTGGGCAAGACAATTAATCGCAACTTGCTCATTGTGTTTAGGCCAAAATGTTGTAGGACCGCTCATTTCCATTACTGTCTGAATGTTTGCAACTGCAAATATGTTTTGATGGAGACGTTATGCTGACCATATTCTTTTTTACTATTAACATTATGAAGAAACATGTCAGTGAATATACATCACTTCATATCAGTGAGTGTTTGAATGTATTTGATGTAATGTATAAAGATGGATGTCGTGACAGCTCCTCAAAATCAAAATGATCTTGATTTCCCCCTCGTGGCTGGCTGCAGTATAGGTCTTTAACCCTGCCTCATCTATGTTAATTGATGGGACATTGACCAAACTAAAAGTACATGTTAAAAACATTTTGATCAAAGATGGTTTCCGACATTTCAGTTAGTTCTTATCACACTGATGTTTGTCTAAGTGCTCATTTTTTATTGGTTTGTTTATGAGTGATTCGGTGCATGACAACAGAGTGAGACCTCCTGATTGACTGCTGAGACTGACTCCTGATTGGTTGTGCTTGCATGTGGACCTCTGTACTGTGGCTCCACACCAGGATCTCTACCGTCTCTTCGCATTGATTTTTTTTAAAAAATTGCATTCTGTGTTTAGTGCATGTGCTGTTTACATGTGAGCAAGTTACCTCAGAAGAAAGGCTAATGGAGGGGTATTGTGCCTAATGATGTGTTCACTTATTGGTGACTAATAAAGTCATATTGGGAACTAATTGCCTGCACTGTTGCCTCATTAAGCAAAGCATGACGTCCTGCCACAGGGCACGGGCTGCACACCCTGCTACAAACCCCTCCAATTTCAATACCTCACAGTTTTACTCCGGTTTTATTCTTCATTACCAAAGGTGGCCTTTGATCAAAGATATGACTTTTTTCTTTTTCTTTTCCCGGCTGTTATTTGCATGTTTCCAGGCTGTTTTTTTGCACAGCCTCTTTCCTCACCTCATTTTCTATTCGTGTCTTTTCCCTTCAGTCACCTTCGCACGCTCTGGAGAGATTGTCTTCTCACGTCTCCACCCGCATACCCCTCCATTTTGCACATGCCCGCTGCCCTGCTTCTGGGCCACATCTCCCTCCCTCCCTCCATCTCCAATTCTCCCCCCTCTTTTATTTATGGGAATATGCTGATGGGGCAAACCCAGGTAAAGATAGAATTCTCTTTCTTGTTCTCTGGCTACAGCGTGAGGAAACACAAATTTAAATTGAAAAACAAGTGAAATGGTGGAAGAGGAAACGAGCACACACAATTAATCACTGGGCTGTCATTTGTCCTAAAAAGCCCAGCCATTCATCAAAATGTACAGAGGAGAAAGAAGGAAGGGGTGAACGAGGTAGAGGCAAAGAGAGGAGAGAGAGAACTATCACAGGATCGGTGCAGGATTTAATTAGGTCAGTGGCAAGTAATGTGGCTGTGTTAATGCTGATCTTTGCTTTGGAGTTGGAACACAGGCTGGTGGGAGATCGGGGTCAGCAGGAGAGTAATTCACTCTCACGAGGGAGAAAACAAGAAAAAAGGTAGAGTCTTTAAATTCAGTCGCATGTTCGTAACACAAAAACAAAACCACAAAACAATGAACAATGTCACCTAAATGCCAGAAGGACGTGTTATGTATTTTCCAGAGCACAAGTAAAGCCAAAAAAGAGCAAGAGGGGAACAAAATAAACAAAGAATGAAATAACACATTTAACCTGAGGGAATGTCATCCTGACAATCTGTCATTTTACTTGACAGGGGTCATTCTTTCCTTTGCATTGCTGCCGTGGCCTGTCACAAAACATTAGAAAAATGAAAACTTACTTCAGTGACATTGCCTTTGAGTTTAGATTAAAAAACCTGCACATCTGTTCTTTTTGCGGGCGCCCCTGCTTGTCAGAGTTAAGGACAAATCACAGGTAGGGTTAATGGGATCCGTCTGTGTCAGAACATCCCTCAGGGAGAAAAGAAAAAAGAAGACAGACTGATAAAATGAGGGAGAGGTGAGAGTGGAAGGTGAGGTTGCCACGATGGGTGGTGCAGCTGAGGAAGGACGGAGGGAACCGCCTCTGGTGCGAGACCAGGAGTCATGCAAGGCTAAACTTGGGGAGGTGACACGTGGTGAAAAGAATAATGCATCTTGACAGAACAGCTCCCTCTGCCAACACGACCAATGAACACCCCCCGCCCCCCCTCCCGAAGCCGAGCTATGTGGAGCACTGGCAGCACCTGTGAACCAACCAACTGCCACCCTCTGGGGGAGCGTCAACAACCTGCCACCTGCTTAAAAAATGCACTCGCCAAATTCACACCGCCCATTAAAGTCGGTGCATTTCATTAGACGCTTCGCTGTGAGATGTGAAAGCTGCACCCCCGATGAGTCCTGTGCTGAATTCAAACATCACTACCACTCAGCTCCTGCTATATAAAATGCAGATACATTACTTCACTAAGAGGAAGACTGACTGTCTGACTGAGTTCAGTGGCTTTACAGCTCATATCTGCGTGTGCAACTTTTACCCGCTGCAGAAATCAGGTTTTTGTTTACTACACGTCTTCGCCTGCGTCCGCCCTCATCAACGAAAGCTCTCGAATCTCACCTTAACAAGTTGACATCTTCATCAGCGTCTTGTACGTTCATGACACCTCTCTTTCATCCTGAGATATTTATATATTCTGTTTGCTCGTAGTTTTTGCGTCTGTCCCATGATAGAATATCATCAACACGCCCACTCACTTGCTGTGATTTTCCAGACAGTTCTCACATGGGCTCCCTCTCACATTCTCTGGGTGTTTTACCAGACGCCTGGCAGGAAACGTTGTGTGACTACTGAACAGAGACATCAGATGATGTACCTAGGATCTGCTGGAGCCACACACCCAATTGGGGGGGGGTCACAGCTCAAAAGTATTACCAGAGAGACCACTATAGACTTTTTATCTTTCACATTTGCTCCAGTTGTCCATCTAGCCTCTGGTACTCCCCAATCTTCTGATGCTCCTTCTCCCTGATGTTACCCTCAGCTGGAATTACCACATCTATCCAACTGTGTCGGGTTGGTTTTCCAGTAGCTGTTTGTCAGTCTGGAACATTAAGTCACGCAGATTCTTCTCTATGTTGTTCTTGACCACTTCCGCTGCTATGTCCCATTGGAATTTGGGTCCTGTGATCCATAGTTATTGCCCAAATGTTTGCATATCAACCTCATCTTCATCTTCAATGTCATTGTCCCAGAGAGGAATAAAGGGCAAACAGGAACTCACAGGCACAAGAGAGAAAAAATACATAAATACATCAAAAAACAAGAGAAAACCGAGAGCTTCTAAAACCATTAATAAAACCAAAAGTAAGACCCTCATCACCCATCAGGATGCCTAATCAACTAGGTCATCAATAGAACTGAATAGTTTGATGGCCTTTGAAAGAATATAAAAGCACCTGAACTCCATCTGCAGGATCTTATACTGTATTTTGCTCCGCTGCCACATGATTGGCTGGTTGCATAATTGCATATATAGGAATGTGCTCATGTTTAGTGAGTGTATTTACTATGTGTTTAATTATAAGTATCAATTCTTTATCAAAATGTTTAAAAATAAGGAGTCCTATACGTTGTTGACCTGTGTACTAACATTATCCCAATTTTCCAGACTTTGTTCAAACCCAGAGAAATCCCCAATTTTATTTAGGCAAACAGAAAGTTTCATATAAGTCGCCCTTTTATTAAATCTTATCCACTTCACTTGTGGATTTGTCCGTCTCTAATGTAACTACCAGGGCAAACAGCGTACGAGGAAGGAACACACTCTGCTAGCCAGTTAGCCAGTCGGCTGTTTTTTCTTAATAGATCAAGATTATTAATTGCTGTTTGCTGAGAAACATGAATAAATATTTAATACATTAACACATCCTTGAACACAATTTGCACATCAGGTAGATTTTCATAAGCAATGGAGGTGAGCTCCGGTGATCCTACGCTGCTTCAGTATGTCATCAAACTATCTTGTAGTTGTTTTGATTGAGAGACCCCTAGTGGCCGAAGTTACACATTGGATGTTTAAGATCACAGACACTTTTACAGCACCACACATCTGAAGCTCTGCATTTTTCTGTAAACAAAAAAAAACAACTAAAGGCTGAGAAGTGACTCAGGAATTCAAGATGTGTCTGCAGGTATGTTCAAGGGCAAGCGTTGGATAAAGTTAGTTCATTTGATCTTCATAAGATGCCGTTTATGCAATTTTCGCTTTTCCTGTGTCGTCCTTAGCGTTGAAAAACTCAGCATGTGCTGCTGCTCCGGTATGTAAATAGAGGTTTTCTCAATCTCAGAGCTAATGGCTGGCTGAGAGTCAGCGGAGGTTGCGGTTGTAGACTTAATGGAAAACCTGCACTGCTTTGTGCTGTCGTAATGGGGGGAGATTATCTTGCCATGCAGACAGACTGGATGAATGCCCCTCCACAAATTGCTCGTACCTCTCCCTCCTTCCAACCAGTCTCCCTCCCTCTCCTTCTAGATGTTTATGACGGACACTATACACATAAGTGGCGCAGAAGCTTTAATCATGAGAGGGGGGGGCACGTATAGCTGACAGTTAAGGATGGAGCTGTATGCTGTATCTCTTAATGATAATTTGCATGACAGTCTCTACAATTCTTCTTCAATGGCCTCCTCTAACCTTTTTCTTTCTGTTCTTTCTATGGCACTTTGTTAAATATCCATCTGACAGGCTACCTAATGTTTACCTCCGAGAAAGATCAATACCACAGCGTCATTGTCCAGACTCCATCCTTCAAGCACAATTGATTGTGTTTCTTCCTGTGCCTGGACACGGTGAAACCAGACGGATCCATGCTGCGGTTTGGTGTCAAAGTGAATGTAAAACACTGTCAATAAAGTTAACTTATAGTTCCCATTGCATATGCTCATTATGTCATTTGAAGGACATCATCCCTGTTACTTTTTCAATTAGAGTGTAAAGATATTGCCTCAGGGCGGGATAGAAGTGAGATGGTGAGATGGAAATTGTGATAATTATTAGCGTTTTATGGAAATGTGGACACAGAACTGGAATTGGTCCCAAATATCCACTCTGTTAGGCTCAAGATTCAATACAAGGATTTTGTAGTATTTGTACTTACTTATCGTCTTAGGCCTTAATCCCCTTTGCCTGTTTCTGTAGCGCGCACACAGATACACATAAATCTGGGACTTGTTCTTTAATAGAAAGTTGTTCCAATGAAACTATTGAAATATTGATTATTCAGAATAACCAAAAAATAAAGTGAAATACATGAAAAAACAGCAAACTAAATAGTACACTGAAGATTCTGCAGAAAACCTCTGAAACCTTTAATTATTTAGATTTTTCATATATTTAATTTATTGAGATGGTTATTTATTGGTATTCTTCTAAAGGTAGGTTTCATTAAATTAAAATGAATTAGAGTTGTTCCTGTTAAATTTCCCCATTAACATAGCACTATCAAGCTGAGAAAAAACACACAAATGCAACCAAATATTTAGAATAAGTATCTTTTTTGCATAGATTTTATTTTTATATTTTAAAAATAAATGCACATTCTTTTCTGCATTGGTTTGTTCTGTAAAATACGTTTTAATATCTGTACATCTTCAGCAAACATAAACACAGGTATGAAAGAATTCTATTGTCTATTATTATTATAGGCCAACTTATATATCTGTGAGGCTTCAGTTTAAATACATTGTATACACTGGTCAGAATTCTTCTTCTTCAGTGGAGAAATAAGGAATCCTTCATGTATTGATTTATTTTATTGGTTCAATATAAAAAAAAACTCCAGTCTGATATGTTTTAGCTGCAGAATGTAAACTCTCCAATTTGCTAAAAAACAGAAACCACGGACCTCATTCCAGCGTCCTCGACTGTTGCTATGACCCGGGGAAAAAAAGGGTAATTGAGACATTTTCTGGGGTCAACCAATCCTTCAGAAGTACAGGAAAACTCTGTGATTGAGGGTAAATCGCCGATTACCCACACATGTTGAGACTGCTGTGAGAGCCCTCCAGGTGAAGTGCAGGCTGGGTCTTGGGTGTCCAGCCATGTGGAGAGAGAGCGTCTGAGAGTCGGGTGGTCAGCGGGTCAGCTGTGAGCGCTCGGCCGCTCTCTGACTCTTGCGGCTGTGGGTGGAGAAGAGTTGCATGCATGCTTCATCATTTCCAAGCTTCCCTGGAGAAAAACATCCCCATGAGGACCAGGAGAGACTCTGTCATCTCTTCGCTGGCGTGACGAGGACTCAGACATCTGTTAATTTGACAGAGGTGTACTTCAGGAGCACCTCTGCAATCATTTCAAGCCACTTAAAGCACGTGGTCCGTATCTAAAGCCCCTATTTATAGTTGAGTAGTTCACCATCAGTAGCGGAGTATTAATCTATGTCATTCCCAACTCATCCAGCCCTTTTGTGAATTAATGAGTATACAGTGTTATGGTCTGTTAATGCAATATTGATGAGGTAATGCTGATAGTAATCAGATGCCCAAAGTAAATCACAGTGTTCACATTTGGATGAGCACATGCCTCCACGTGTATTTACGCTCCTCTCCATTCAGCTGACCATTAATTTAATTGACTTGGCTTGTTGTTGTTCATCTGTTACGTTTCAACCATGAAAAATTACGAATTTATCAATTAAAGTGCTGACATTTTCCCAACCAGTGATACATCAGTGCAATGGGCTTTGGCTTTTATCCTCGTGGGCTGCGATCACATGAGCTCTCCTGCTGTAGCTCACAAACAAAACATGCTTTTATCTCGCTTTCTCTGGAGGTTTTTATTTATTGTTAATATTAAGTCAATTTCCAAACCTTTGAGGGTTTTTGAGTCTCTGTGTTGGTGTCACCCAGTGGCCGGAGGCGTTGTGTTTTCTGGTTTATGGGTTGTTTGACCTCCCATTTTGTGAACACGATATTTCAAGAAAGGAGGGAATTGTAATTGTAAGTGATAAAAACATTTATATGGACTCAAGGATGAACTTATCAGATTTTGAGATCTAAGATCAGAGGCCAAAGTTTCTGTGACCTCTAAAACAACATTTATGTTTGCCTTGTGAGTGCAATTATTTAGGAACACCTCCAGGGAATTTTTCCAAATCTGGTAGAAACATTTATGTAGACTCAAGAATGAACTGATTCGATTTTGGTGGTCAGACGTCAGAGGTCAAAGTGGACTCACAAAACATGTTATCTGTCTCTTTCACGTGGTATCTCAAGTCTAGCTTAAGGGAATTTCTTCACATTTTAATCATTTGCTGTTTGCAATTAAGATTGAATGATTTGGGGGATGTCAAAGGTCAAGGTCAAGGTCACTTCATGTTAATTTGTAATAAATTGGACTGGTTGGCGGAGGCATACAACCGCAGGGTGGTAATTCTAATTTTTTCATCTGTCTTCTTCACTTTTCACATTTTTTCCAGACATTTACACCAGTAGATCTTTTACTGAAATTGTCTCATCTTTTATTGTCTGGGTTCCCACATAATGTCCACATATATCTGTAGTATGTGGTATCTTGATGATCTTTCATTGGACCCTTCATTCGTCTGTAACTGTATTTTATATAATACTAAAATGAACAGTATCTAAAGCCATTCAGAGACTCAGAAATCTCCAGTGTTCTCCTGCATTTTGATGCCACCGATGTGTGATTGTGTATTTTTGTTTCATTTTATTACTGTGGCAGGTGTCGGCTGTTACTGTAAGTACTGCCACAGTTGGTCTCTCTCACACACACACACAAACACGGCTGGTATTGGCCATAGTGATTATAGTAATAGTAGTAGCAGCATGATTATATGGCTGGCAGTGTATTTTGTTTAGCTCAGTCAACATGGAGATCAATATTAACTACTTACGGTGTTATATATATAAAAGGGTGATTGTAGGATGTATTACAGTCATATACTTATTATTAGTGTTTCCTGTGTTATTGTCTGTTGCCTGTTGTCTGTATGATGTTGGTTTGCCTGCTCATTTCTTTTCTCTTTCCTATCCCCAGGGACACGCACACACAGACACACACACACACACACACATTCCCGGGTTTCCTCAAATCTCCCCACTGCTGAGAAAGTGAGTGGCAGTGCCGTACGCATACAGTCTGCAAGCAGAGCTGAGGGGATTTTAACTGGATACGTCACAACTCAAGGGGGGAAAGAAAAGAGGGAGGGACAGGGGAGGAGAGAGAAGGAGAGAGGAGAGGAGAGCAAACGATGAACAGAGAGCGAAAGAGAGGGGAGAGGGAGTGAGGGAGAGAGAGAGAGAGTGGAGAGGGATATATTGACTCAGAGCTGGTCTGCATGCTCCACAGTGTGTGAGAGACAGAGGACGTGAGAGCGGGTAAGATGGAGTGCTGGCACAGATGAAGACTGTCCCTGGGTACGTATGTGTGGACGGCTATACTGGTGCATGTGTCAGCTTGTGGAAAGTGCTTGTGTGTGTGTGCCTCTGTGCATACACATGTGCATGCATGTGCTCTGCCTCTCCGTATGTAAGAGGGATGGGAGCAAATTGAGTTTTTAAGCAACCTGCAGCAAGTGTGTCATTTGTACATGGGTACCACCGCAGTGGATTTGGGTGTTGTTACGTAAGAGCAGGATGAGAGACTGAATGATTGAGGCTGTTGAAGATGGGAACTGGCAGTTTGAGTCTGTATCTTTGTGTCAGGTCTAAACGCACGCACATGTGTGTGTGTGTGTGTTTGTGAGAGAGTCTGTTCAAGTGCTGTAACTTCCCATGGTGAGGAGGCAGTGATCTGCATGTTTTAAGTCTTGTCCTGCTCTGATATAGCTGGGTTATTGGCTAAATTGTCAGTATAGGCAAGATTACCTCCCTATCTGAGCATGTGTCTTAGTGTGTGTGTAAAAAAAGACAGAGTGAATATTTTATGATGCACTGGAGGTGAGTTATAGATAGTAATATGACTGCAACTGACGAAAAGGAAGATCTTTGTAGTATTTTTAGTGCTTGCCTGCACAGAGGATTCCCATTAGAAGCAGGTTTGATCAGATGCTGATGCTTCTTCGTTGCTTCTACATACAAACGAAACGTTCTCAGTTCAAAGGCAGAGTCGAGTCCAACGCATATGGCAACACACATGACAACAGCAAATTTACATATGTTACGATTTTGATAACAATCGAGAAAATACAAATTTTTGATTTGTAAATTTACTGATTTTCTGCAATTGTAAATCAGGCTGTTCGAATTTTTACAGTTGGGCAGTAAAAACAAGAAAAAGTTGAGGACATCATCCAGAATTCTTCTGACATTTAATACAAATGAATTAATCAAAACACAGTAGACTAGAGTGTAACCAAACTTAAATGTCCACCAAAGTGAAAAATTGTCCTCGGCTCATCAATAGACGAGCAGCATCATGAAGACAGACAATCATCAACGATGACCGACATGGTTATGAAAACAATAAACAGACTACTGATCGCTGATTAAAATGTTAATTATTACACACATGGCAAATAACACAGCTGCAAATATGCAAATGATGTAGCACTTTCAGGGTGAAGTTGTCTTTGAAATCAAGATGTTTGCTAAACGCACAAGATGCAACATAATGGACAAGTTAAATATATAGGAGGTGATTCTCTGGTGACCTGCTTTTTGTAGCAGTGTTTGAAATGATGCCTTCCCTCACATTGTGAAAGTAAATTAAAGTGGATTGGTCCGGACCCTGTTTTAAGTGTTGAGCAAATTGAGATTTTATTTGTAATAACTAGTTATTTATTATGAATAATTCTCGCACATATAGACATCATTTAGATTCAGCGATTGCTTTTATAAAACCTTGGCAAAGAGGAAATGTTTCTTCAGTATCTTTCAGTCTCTGTGGGGAAAAATAATAAATGATAGCTTTTGGCTTAACTCGGTTTGGATTTGGTTAACGCTTATTTTGCTTCATTTAGTGAAAAATGTGCTAAGTGCCGAGAAAACGCTTCAAATAGTATTATGTAAATATTGCAAAGGGGACTTGGGGAGAGAGAGAGAGGGAGAAAGAGAAAGAGAGAGAAAGAGAGAGAGGAGTGAAAGGCAGAGATAAGGGAGGGATTAGAGTTAAGTGCAGATACACAAGTGACATCACTTGTTCATACTTTGCAGCACTACATTTGAATATTCATTCAGAGCAGCATGATTGGTGTGCCGACGCTCTGTGTGACTCACGCTCCGAGTGCTGGTGGATCTGCAGAATTTCTATTTCGGCCTTTGAGAAGTCGGAGTTGCATCAACAGATGAAAGCAGAGACGTATTTTTTGTTGTTTTCTCCCGGATGTTTCAGATGTGTTGTGAATTTCATGGTGTCGACTTTGTTGACTTGCCTTGAAAAGAAGAAGCGACTCCTGCTGCGGCCGAACAAACTCGCTGATATTGGAAAGTTAGAGGCGGAGGAGATGTGGCTGTGTGGTTTTCCTTTTCTTATTTAAAGCCTCTTGTCCCTCTACTCTGCTTCGGTCTCAATTGTTATTGTCTCACCTCATTTCCCCTCTTCCAGTCCCATTTGACAGTCCACATGAGCGTCTCCAAAGCCCCACCTCCTCCCTCCACCTCTCACCTGACCATCCCCCCCTCGTCCACCTCCACCCCGTCCTCGTCCGCCTCCTCCCCGTCGACCACGCGCCACTCCACCGCACTGCCCCCCCCCTCGCCGGTCAAGATCTCTATGCAGGAGCACTTTGCCATCAACGTGTGCCCGGGCCCCATCCTCCCCATCCCACAGATCTCGGACTTCTTCCCCCGTTTCCATGACTACCCCTGCACGCCGCCCCCTCCGAGGGAGAAGAAGATCCTGAAAGAGGAGACCTTCAACGGGGAGACGGGAGGGGGATACAAGGACGGGGAGAGGAGGGTGGACAACGACGGAGACAGGGAGGAGATGTTGGACTCCGATGATGAAGACAGTGAGTTCTGTGTGTGGTGAAAGTTTTGTGTTTGTGATCTTATGTGAAAACTAAACTAGACAGCATAAAAACGACACTGCCGATACTCATTCGAAATCACTTTCTGCATTTTCTTACTGAGGTGCAGCATCTGCTTGAAGAGTAATTGTGGACTCAAGCATTTTTTTTCCCAGCGTGTGTTTCACTCCCACTTTACGTGACACGGTGCCTCCGATGATTTATTAGCCAACGTTACAATTGTGACTCATTCTGCGACTTTCTGTCCATTCCCCGAAACGTAATCAAACAAAACAGATCAATTCATATAAGGCAGCGTCATGTTTTTAAGAGGCCATCTGACAAAAATATGACTCAGAGCTTTTGTGTGTGTGTGTGTGTGTGTGTGTGTGTGTGTGTGTGTGTGTCCCTTACTGGCAGAGTAATTGCAGTGATTTGTGTTGTTTTCAGCCTACCTGGGCACGTTGGAGTTCAACCTGCTGTTTGATCAGGAGAACAACTGTCTTCATTGTACTATTCACAAGGCAAAGGTACACACATCTTCATCTTCTTCATACAAACACACGTCTGTCCGTGGTTGCATAATCCTCCTTGTCTGCCCAGTTGACAAAAAAATCTCCCATAATGCTTTAGTGTTTGTCAGACCTCTTCCTCTCAACCAGTAGCATGCTCACCACTATGCTCGCCACAGCTTGTCAGTTCAACGCAAAATCATCTCACGGCACGACAACGACAACGACATGCTGGACAGTGTGGCCCCGGCGCTGTGGCACACAAATTGGGCACAGCCGTCATGCGCACGAGAACACCAACCTTGTATCACACATCGTGTACAGTAACATTACGTTAATTATATAATGTTTTACATAAATATATAATACCTTGCTGAGCAGTTCCCTTGAGGATGACACAAAGGAGTTGAGGGAGGTGGGGGGGGGGGGGGGTGGAAAGAAACACCCAGAAGCACGTTTGAGATGTAACTACAGTAGAGGAGGTCTGTCATATTCACTGTCTTTTTCTGACCCTGTCAGTTGCGTGAAGTGTTTCAGGGCATGATGACGTCATCTTTGACACTACTGTGCGTGTGCGTGTGCGTGTGTGTGTGTGTGTGTGTGTGTGTGTGTGTGTGTGTGTGTGTGTGTGTGTGTTTGTGTTTGTGTTTGTGTGTGTCTGTGTCTGCTTGTTTCCACAGGGACTGAAAGCCATGGACTCCAATGGGCTGGCTGATCCATACGTCAAGCTTCATCTTCTCCCCGGGGCTAGCAAGGTCACTGCTCCAACCTTACCTCAGTGGCAATTAACGTAACATGCAACCACACTGGGCTGTCCCAGACACTGACACTTAAGTCCCGCTTCACACACACTGCCTGTGAAGAAGGTGATTAATTGAAAACTCGAAAATAAGAACCTTGCTGTACTTAATTTAACTTAAAAGCCAAGAAATAATGACTTACATTACTTTAAATGTTACTCTCCCCTGTCAATACTTGTTCGTCCGTCTCCATCAAAAGGTCAAAATGCTTTTGTGAAAGACGTGACACAGCAGCGGGCTAATTTACTGTGTCGTTTCAAGCTGCTGAGCAGAGAGCATTTTAGTTGCTTGTTGCTTAATGTGGCTCGTCCAGTGCTCGGCTTTATGGAGCACAAACAAGTTCTGGTCTGCTGCACCGTGCGCTTGTCTTGTTTTCAGCTCGAGAGGCAGGGAAGATAAGACTCGCCACAACAGCAACCGAACCCTCCTCCAGCACCGGGAGACACAATGCAACCTGTTGTCAGCCATTTTGGCTCAAGGTTGACACGAAATGAGGTTATGATAAGCGTGCGGAGGAGGCCCGGGCATGATAGGTAAAACCCGGCTCCTGTCTCAGGTCTTAAGGTGCTAACAATAACAATGTCGGTGGGATTTTTTGTCCTCCGGCCTTGCTCTGTCTGTCTTCTCACCCACGGCCACTGCTCTCCTCGGCCCCCTTTGCCCCCTTATCTCCGTCTCTATCTCACAATCTGTCTCTGACCCTCTTTGACCTTGAAATACCAACAGTGTGTGGAGAGAGAGGAGACAACTGAGAGGGAGGAAAAAGGGGGGACTAAGGGAGGGGGGGAGTGGAGAAAGAGAGGGGAGGGAGGGAGGGAGAGACAGATGAGGGGAGGACAGCAGCAGGTGGTTGCCATGGAAACAGGGAGGATTGTTACACGGCTCACGTCAACAGGCAAGCGTTGATGGGGAAAGAGCGGCGGCGGTGGCTGGGGAGGGGCAGGGGGGTGGGGGGGTGGGCTGCAGAGAAAGCGTGAATGAGTAGGTAAGTAGCCATGTACCAGCGTTTGGTAAATATTCAACCAGACGTGGGAGGTCACGTCTCTTGAAAAGTGGGAGTGTGCAAAATGAAGTAGTGACGATGACAGACGCACTCTCACACGCCTCCACTGTCCCACATCTTCGACTCGGCATGGCGAGCGACGCAATGAATTATCCAGATCACAAAAGGTTTCAGTTTCTGCCGGGGAAGCGAGTTGTCAAAACATTGAGCGCAGCGGCACCCGTCTGCTCCGTCCCGCACATTGTCCTCCTCTCTCTCTCTCTCTCTCTCTCTCACAGTAAACAGGAACCAGTACACCGCCGAGTGTGCCCGCTGTGTCAATCACACTGCAACACATGTGGCACATGACCTTGCATTTCTTCTACAGACTCATGCTAAGGCTTTAGTCACAGTCACACAGAGAGGAGCTCCCATCCTCTGGCTGCTGCATCACACAAACACACGACTCCGTGCTGGTCACTGGTATCTTCACATGGCCGTTCCTAATGGAGCTGCATGGAAAATTCACTCGGAGCCAGACTGTTCGCTCACAGCTCTGGGAAGCAGGGACTGGGAGAGAGGGAATAGGAAGTACGTAAAAAGATTCATCCAGACAAATGGAGAGGAAGGAGGGAGAGCACGATGGACGGATGGAGGACTCGAGATAAAACATTTAGAAACAGATGCAAAAGCACTGGGGTGATGTAGCAGGGGGAAATGGAGGCTGGGAGTGTCGGGGGGGGGCAGGAAGAGGGAGCTGGTGATTTGAATGTTTGTAGATGGAGCAAGTGGCATAAGATGTGTGGCCAGGAAACAAACCCAGTTAAGTCAATAAGAGGCGATGATTATCTGTGATGTACTTATTCCGCTGAGTCTAGCTGGCACACATACAGCTGTGCAACGCCACGGTGAGTCGTGACTGTGCCTGTGTGCGGCTCCTCCTGCACATTAATGAATCAAACAAATGACATGAATCAAAGACACTCGTTCCCGTCCCGGAAAAGAAGCTCAGGAGGGCTGACTCTTGTCGACAAGCCAAAAAGTTTCCAGCAGAAAATAGAGAATGAAAAGGGAACGGTGATGGGGAGGGTAAAGGGAGGTAGAGAGGGGTGAGGCGGCACAGGCGGAACAATGTGATGTGAGGAACAAAAACAGACCAGAAGAGAGGGGAGAGACAGAGAGAGAGAGAGAGAGAGAGAGAGAGAGAGAGAGAGAGAGAGAGAGAGAGAGAGAGAGAGAGAGAGAGAGAGAGAGAGAGAGAGAGAGAGAGAGAGAGAGAGAGAGAGAGAGAGAGAGAGAGAGATGGAAGGGATTCAGCATCTGGCCCTGAGGCGCTGTCGCAAGAGGCTGACTGTGGCAGAAAGAGAGAGAGAGAGAGGATTAGGTGTTTTATCTGAGCATGTTAAAGAATAGGCTTCACTTTTTTCACTTCCAGCTGGATATGTTCAGATTATATTGTATATTTATGTAGCATTTTAATGTAGTAATATTTAGACCCACTTTGCATATCTAAACAGTAATGACGACATTTAAAAATGTCTTATTCTGCCTCCAAAAACTTTCTAACTCTCTGACCTCAGTCTACCTGCATCAGTTTGCTCAGATTCAGAAACCACCTTGTTGGCCACATGTGAAGGAATTTGAATCCGGGTTGACTGAGGTAAAAGTACAAATAAATAGACTGTCGTGTACTCAAGTAAAAGCAAAAGTACCCAATTAACTGCTTGAGATAAAGAAAGTAAGTACATGCTTTCAAAGTATTAAAAGTAAAGTCTACTTTATTTTCGTCTAAAACAATAATAATAGAGACAGTCATCATCTGCATCTCTTTTGAATATGGTCAGACTCTGACCATGTTCCTGACATGTTCCATGTTCCATTTTTTACTTAATAACGTATTTTGAGGGACTATATTCCCATGTGCATCAATACACATTTGGAATTGGTGCTGTAGTGAATATCGATGGCTCCGGGACAGTGTACTGTATGTGCGGCTGCCTTAAAATAAACAACAGTGCTCATGTTCATTATCAAGATGGATGATGTCAGCCAGTGCAGTGCTGAGACTCATTGTTGTGTCTATGGCACACAGGGAAAAGCTACATCAACATCAAGCTGGAGCTGCACAGACAACAGTCACTGTTTCACCTTTCATTGTTTTGGATTTTAATTCTTTTATTTGTTGGCATTAAGAAAAATATACAATGTCATACCTCCCGTTGTGTTTTCCTCCCTGTCCGTTAGCCAGTTAGCAAGATTCCGCAAAAACTACAGGATGGATTACCACAAAACCTTGTGGAAGGATGTAATATATTAAGAGCCCACAAAATTTTGTTGTGGATTTGGATCAAGGGTTGATCCAGGAATTAAATTTTCACTTCCTTGCGAGGTAGAGCATTTTTCAACTTTTCTCAGAGAATAATCTTACTGTGGACATTATGAGTGTGTTGAATGTGGTGCAGAGCCAATGTTGGCATTCTACTGAATGCCTGTTTGTATGGGCTTTCAATTCTAACTCTGCAGAAATAACTAGAGCTATAAAATGAAGGTTTTCCAATTCAGAGATAAATCTATAATATTTGTTTCGTAAATGTACCGATAATCAAAAACTAAGTGGCGTACATTTGAAAAACCTACACTGCTTCAGTAAACACGTTCCATCACTCTGTCCTGCAGCTAAGAATAGCTAGTCAGTTCTGCCTCTGGCTCCACAAGGTCTTATTACCCCATTTAACAATAACACGTTAAAAACTTTGTCATGAGAGCCAGAGGTTAGGTATGGCGAGACTTGCGTGTGGGAATTTACGTTCCTCTTGAGTCAGTAAAACACATTTCTAGGAGGGTTTATGAACATTGCAGTAAATAAAAAGAAAATCTTAAATAAAAAATGTAACAAGATGAACACATCCTCGAGGCGACAGTGTGAAATGAGGCAGAAAGTGGCTGCAAACCTTATTTATGGATGGTGAAGCTATTAGGTGCTCCTGGGCATTTCCTCTCCCGGAAAGCTTTAATTTTTCATGCTGATTGTGTTGTGCAATTTAATTGACTGCTGTGTTGTGTTGCGTTTGAGGCTAGCTGTTTGTTTTGGAGGTCTGGCCGGTGCTAATGCACTGTTTTCGAATGTTGGGGAGGAGACAGATGGACAGGTGAGGCGGGGGAAGCCTCGTGTCCTCTCACTCTCCTCTACAAAGTAGGCAGCAGATGTCTGCGATTTCCTGAGGGACAGAGATAAATGATGCTTCCCCACGATTTTTTCCTCTGGCTCCTTCTTCCTTGATCTCTCTGTGTCCCCCGTTTTGCTTCCATTTTCATGATCTTTTATTCTCTCTTTCTGATCTGACGAGATTGCTCCCTCAACCTTTAAACATCGCTCACTCTTTCTGGCCCTTCTTTTGATCCTTCCCACTCCTTTAATTTCCTCTCACACGCCCTCCTCTTTCTTTCCTTCTCAGGCAAACAAGCTCCGGACAAAAACCCTGAAGAACACGTTGAACCCGGTGTGGAGCGAGACGCTGGTGTACCATGGCATCACTGCAGCCGACATGACCACAAAAACCCTCAGGTAGGTGCACGGCTTTGGATTTCACTGTGGCCAGCAATTAGCAGTATTCCCCAGACAGCCGAGTGACCACTTTATTATGCCGAGGAGGAAGATTTGTGCTTCCAATCCCCCGATGCACTACCAGCCGCCGACTCTGCTTCCCAGTTGGCTTGTCCAGGTGATTCATTATTGCATCCAGGCGACAGCAGCCAACTGTTCCACTTGCTGTTGCTGCGGTAACTGCTCAGGTGTTGGCTCAGGAGTCTCCGCCCTCCTCCTCCTCCTCCCCCGAAGTCCTCTGACTATGGAGTGATCGAGGTCAGACGTCACTATCTTGGCCCAAAAAAGTCTGACGCACTCGTGTCGTTGTGCATGTGTAACGTGAACCGGAGATGGACTTTCGTGGGTGTTTTGTTGGTGAACATGTGCGCTGCGTACGATCACTGTCAGCTCGCACTGCGGATTCATAATGGGGTTGGATGGCATTGTTTATCCCGAGGACACAAGAGCACACAAGCACACCGACAGATACACGTGCACACACACACACATGCATGCACACAGCCACACAAAGACACAAACGCACACACACACACACACAGCGCTCGTCTGCACTGCCCACAAATGCAGGCAGTCAGGTGTGTGCTTATCCTCTTGTGTGTATGTCAAGGGCAATCATTGGCAGGAAAGAACATGTATTACCCCTCCTCTGTCTGTGTGTAGAGAACACACACTGACGCACACGTACACGCGCACACACACGTAAATGCACATAAACGTCCTTTAGCTTTCACAAACGCACACATTCAGCTACACACACGCACAAACTCAAACCAGAAGCAGCTTGAGACGAGACCCCCTCAAACGAAAAGCCCAAAGGAAATCCACCTGACCTCTGTTCAAGGACATAGCCCACAGACACAAACCAACAGTGGGGCTGTGGGTAGTCAAAATGAAGAGGACTAGTAGAAAGAGGAATATGACCATTGTCAAACATGATATGAAGAGAGAGGGAGAGACGGAGTGAGAGAGAGAGAGAGGTGGCTGCCAAGATCAACCAAGAGAGCCGGAGCAAAAGCATGAATGATGCCAAGTGACAGTTAAGGGGATGAGGAAGAAGAAACCAGGGAGGCCACGACTGAGGAAGATGACCGCATAGAAACATGGAGAGAATCCATGACTCAATTGACAGAGAGAGAAAGAGAGAGGGAGAGAATATGAAATGGAGAGACTCGTGCTCCCAGAGAGGGATAAAGTAATGAATAGAGAAATTCACTTAGCTGAGAGAAAGAAGGAGAAGAACGACAGGGAGGAGTTTAATCAAAGGGGAGCCAAGGAACGAAAGAATGAGGACAGTAAGAAAAATGTGAGACAGCAATTGAGCCGGAGTGAATGAAACGCTCTCTGACAGCGGCGGAGGGACGCGCTCGAAACCTGTTCAGGCTCCGACCAGACGCCACAGCCAATAGAGAGACTTTGTTCTCATTACTCCACAGACAGCGGCAGGCAGAGAGGGATCCCTGGAGAGATGTTTACTCACCGGGTTGTGCCCTGCTGTATCCTGCTCTGCCGGTCGCAGCAGGGTGCAGGGGGGGGGGGGGATGCTGTCCTGATGTGCGCTGCCGAGGACTCAGACGCACATCTGTCTCGACTCAGCCTCTCTGTGGAGCTGCCTGAAGGCCTGGATGGGACAAAGTCTATAGTCAAACTGGGCCAAGCTCAATTCCGACCATAAGGAGTTTTCATTCGCACAAGGAGTTTCTCTCCGCTCTGCACATCAGCCCAACATCAGACATGAGGATAAAAGCTGGAACGCAGCCGAACACTTTTTGAGTCATTAAAAATTTCTTTTGGTGTCAAGTCCACTCTGCTGCACGGCTCTTTGTACTGGAGGACAAATGCAAATGGAGTTGTGTGGTGTGCGAAGAGGAGGGAGAAGACCGGTTTTGTGTGTTTATTTATATATTTTACCAGTCATTCACATATTCACGGTTACGGTGATTATATAAAGCCATTATGCTGAGGCAAGACGCACTTAAGTAGAAAAGGAATGGCTAAATTGAGGATGGTGATGAAATGGCTTCAAGAAAAAAAAAAAAGTTGTAATGGCATTAATTTTTTAGACTCAATTCTATCCCTCTGTGTGCAGAGTGTATCTCTGAGGGACACCGGAGGTCCAGGCTGTTATTAAGAATGAAGCAACTGAGTAAACTCGTAACTAATTTCCTCAATCCAGACGTCACGCTTGGCCTCATACTGGCTAATCCCTTGATTGGTGCAGGAAGGCTGCCTGAGGTGCTCAGGTCTTGAGCTAAAATGAAAGCCAAAGTGACTCTGGATTTTCCACTGTTTCCTCGTAGCAAAAGGTTTTCGGTTCGAAGCCTGGGTCGTCAGCTGGAGTCTTTTCTTGCAACAAAATGCAGATTTGAGTTAAATTGTCTGTAGTTGTAAATTTGTATTTTTCTTTGTTTCTTGCTACATCCTCCCTATTAGGTATTTGTTTGATAAGCAGATGTTTAAGTACGATAATGTAGATGCTCAAGATCGCTTCCTGATTGGGTCGGCTCTGTCATGATGGAGCCCAATTCGTCTTGCTCCCATCACATGACACCCTTCAGGGAAAAAACAACAGCATTATCCTTGGCTACCAGAGTAGAATGCAACACGGATATTCAGATACAAGTATTGCTGACCCGGTTGTCTAAGTTTACGGCCGTTATACAATTAAATTCAGAATTTCACATTGATACAACTGTTTACATGTGTTATAATTCCAGCAATCTGCGACAATTCCTGTTTTGGATGTGTCCACTTGAGCATTGATGAACTCTTTGTCTCTTGAAACCTTTAATATGGTGGTGACCCCCCCCCCCCCCACACACACACACAAACACACACACATACACTTCTTAAAAGAAACGCAGATAAAGGAATGGATAAGGATTCGGAATACCCTGCAAAAAAAGTTATTCATTCTTATTAGAGCTAAAAATACTAATTGTCTGGAAACTCTCCAGTAAGAGTCTGTTCGTCTTCTTTGAAGTCTGAACGAGACGCACAAGTTCCTCTGAAGATTGTTTTATTGCAGTGAGGCTGGCACTGTTTTTGAGATAAGGCCCAAATGTATCTCTCAGTTGCTGCAGCCTGCCTCTGCCTTTGGGCAAATTTCAAATTAGAAAGCAGTGACAGTGATAATGTGGCGCCCCGATCCTTCCACACATTTTAACGACACAACTCTCCTATGTGTATTTTATTGCACACAAGAAAAGATTGAGGTGGGCTGTAGATTGCAGCATATCTTGTATGCGAATCTCATATTTAAAACTCCTCGCGGCTTTTAATGATTATTTGGCTGGCTGTTAATAGAGGAGAGATAGAGCATGTGGAGGTGTTATGATGGGAGGTTGGTGTCAAGACATCCAGAATGTGTATCTGAGTGTGTGTGTGTGTGTGTGTGTGTGTGTGTGTGTGTGTGTGTGTTTGTGTGTGTGTGTATGTGTGTGTGTATATGTGTGTGTGTGTGATAGGACTGCCCTCTCTCTCTCTCCTATATATTTCTTCCCCACATCTCTCCTCTCGATCCTTCTGTCGGGCCTCCTAATAGACTTTCACCGTCCTCGGCTGTGGGGAGATAGGGACAAATTTAGGATTTGATTTGCTATTGGATGGTGGGCGAGGCTGATATTGGCTCGTGGACACCTCAGGTGATATGTCCAGTCTGGTTCTGATATGATCAGGAAGAAAAAACATTTTGATTATGTATTACATGCTGAGGTGAGAGCGATAGTTTTAGTCAGGTTGTTTCTTAGTGATGCATAGCCGCATGGCCAGTGGGCAATGTCAGTCGGTCAGATGGAACAAAAATACCTCAACAGTGGATTGCCATGGGATTTCTTCATATGTTCATCATCCCCAAAGAATGAATCTTCATGACTTTAGCGATGGCGTCACTTTTCCTCTATGAGGTGAACATTTGTTCAACACAAAACTAATGGTATTCCCATCAGCCTCTATTATAGTCTCCATGGTTTCTGCTTAATAGGAAATTTGAGGATAAATGATCATTACATTACATTACATTTCATTTTATCCAAAGCGACTTACAATAAGTGCATTCAACCATGTACTCGCATACATGGTATGCGAGTACTAATGTCTTGAACCGGATGCGGGCAGCCACTGGTAGCCAGTGTAAGGAGCAGAGGAGCGGAGTAGTGCGAGTGAATTTAGGTTGGTTAAAAACCAGTCGAGCTGCTGCATTCTGGATGAGCTGCAAAGGTCGGATGGCAGTAGCAGGTAGACCTGCCAGGAGGGAGTTACAGTAGTCGAGGCGTGAGATGACCAGGGCCTGGACCAGAACCTGCACCGCCTTCTGAGTGAGAAGGGGGCGTATTCTCCGGATGTTATAAAGCATGAATCTACAGGACCGCGTTGTTGCAGTAATGTTGGCAGAAAAGGAGAGTTGGCTGTCGAGTGTCACACCCAGGTTCCTAGCAGTCTGAGTGGGGGTTAGCACGGAGTTGTCAAAGGTAATAGTCAGGTCGTGGGTAGGAGAGTTTGTCGTTGGAAGGAAAGTAGTTCAGTCTTGTCAAGGTTAATCTTCAGGTGGTGAGCGGTCATCCACTGAGAGATGTCAGTCAGACAGGCAGAGATTCGTGCTGCTACCTGTGTTTCAGATCGGGGAAAAAAAAGGATTAGTTGGGTGTCATCAGCGTAGCTATGGTAGGAAAAGACATGTGAGTGAATGACAGAGCAGAGAGTGTTGGTGTACAAAGAAAAGAGGAGAGGACCCAGGACCAAACCTTGAGGGACCCCAGTAGTGAGAGGACAAGGTTCAGAAACAGATCCTCTCCAAGTTACCCGATAAGTGCGTTCATTGAGGTAGGAAGAGAGCAGGGAGAGAGCAGAGCCTGAGATACCCAGGTCCTGAAGGGATGAGATCAGGATCTGGTGGTTCACTGTGTCAAATGCAGCAGAGAGGTCTAGAAGGATAAGGACAGAGGAGAGAGAAGCTGCTCTAGCAGTGTGAAGTTGCTCAGAGATAGCAAGGAGGGCAGTCTCAGTTGAGTGACCTGCCTTGAAACCAGACTGGCGAGGGTCAAGAAGATTATTGTGTTTCAGATAGGAGGAGAGTTGATTAAAGATAGCTCGCTCGAGAGTTTTGGAAACAAAGGGAAGAAGAGAGACAGGTCTGTAGTTATTTACTGCAGACGGGTCGAGGGTGGGTTTCTTCAGGAGAGGATTTACTCTTGCCTCCTTCAGAGAATTAGGAAAACAGCCATTTGAGAGGGAAGTGTTGATAAGATGAGTAAGAAAAGGAAGAAGGTCAGGAGCAATAGACTGGAGAATGTGAGAAGGGATGGGGTCAAGGGGGCAGGTGGTCGGGCGGGCAGAGGCTACCAAGGTCAGAACTTGATTGGGAGACAGAGGGGTGAAAGAGGAGAGCGAAGGGGATGAAGATGAAGTTGATGGAATTGTGATTCTAGAAGGAGGATCAGTAAAAGAAGATCGTATGTCATCAATCTTTTTTGTAAAGTAGTTGACAAAGTGGCTTGGTAGAAGGGAGGAGGGAGGAGGGGGACTGGGGGGGTCCAGGAGGTTGGAAAAGATGGAGAAGAGTTTTTTGGGGTTAGAAAATGAGGATTGAATAGTGGTTTGGTAAAAAGTGCTTTTGGCTGATGAGATGCAGAGGCAGAAAAAGAAGAGAGAAGAGACTGATAAGCGAGTAGGTCGTCCAGGTGTTTAGATTTCCGCCATTTCCTTTCTGATGCTCGCAAAGTGGCTCTGTCAGCACGCACCGAGTCAGACAACCACGGAGCTGGGGAGGACTGGCGGATCTTTCATGACATAAGAGTACAGAAAGAGTCAAGAGAGGAGGACAGAGTAGAAAAGAGAATGTCTGTGGCAGAGTTAGGATGCATGAGTGAGAAGGAGTCAGTGGAAGGGAGAGCTGATAAAACACAGGATGCTAGAGAGGCAGGAGAGATCACAGTGAACCCTACACCTGCTAAACATCAACATGAGCATGTTAGCATACTGACGCTGTGTCTATGTACAGCCCAGTGACTGGATACAAAGATGGACAACATGGCTCCAGTTACTTCAAATATACGAAAGTGAAGCCGAAATAACCTGCATCCAAGTGCTGCCATCTTGCTTTAGTTGCGTCATTTGGACCCAGAGCCAGTGCAGTTACACTTACCTGACCAATCATGGCTCATGAACTGTTTGTGTGACTGATGCCCCATCTTCTAACATGGAGGAGACAGGATTTATGAGCTTCACTGCAGCCAGCCACCAGGTGGTGACTAAGATGTTAAGGCTTCACTTTTAGAAGCTGTAATGTCGTGCATATTTATGGCACAGCCTTACAGAACAGCGAATCACAAATGAGTTTAATTAGTATTCAACAGAAGGCTGTTTTATTTTTCTGAAAATATGATCTGATGTTTAAATTAGATACGGAAATAAAACATATAAATCTGGGATTTCCTCTCGGGAAATCAACAAAGGGTCTGATTTTTATAAAGCCTTGCAATTTATCCACATGATAAAAATCTTAAACATTTTATCTGGCACATAATGTACTGTATCGGTTCAATTCATAATTGGGAATATGAAGTTCCCAATATAGGAAACAGAGAATTAAGCCTTTAATCACACAAATCTGTAGCAATGCGGCTGGTGGGAATTCATTAAGTATGGATATAGAGATTTAAATACAAGTGCAGCCTATTTTTTTTATTCTGTTGATACTTTATAAAACAGCAAAGGTCTTCCTTGTTGACACTCTACTTGTCCACCAATAAGGAGAAACCGTCACAAGTACAGACACCTGCTAAAACACCTTGCTCATCCGATATAACGCATGACGCTGCAGCGACACCACCTTAAAATTTAGCACCTCCTCTTGAACAGATTCCACGAGCATCTGTTTGGGTTTTCAGAGGGATCGTGGGAGAGGGTGCGATGAAACAGCTCCAGCATTTGCAGAGAACGAGCCAAAACTTTGAGCGGAACTGGTGTCACAATCTGCTGCAACCTTCGTCTCTGCGCAGACACGTTACATGTATGACAGAGCGAAAGGACATAAAGCAACTGACAGCCGTGGTCTTGACTCAGATTTATTCTGAAGCCCGTGCCAGAGATACTCATCAGTTATGACTAAAAGGCTGGAACCAGCATGTCAAATGTCTAAATGTCAGAGGGACCAGAGGAGAACAGGAAGAGGGGGAAGGTGTGTGTGTGTGTGTGTCTATGTGTGTGTGTGTGTGTGTGTGTGTGTGTGTGTGTGTGTGTGTGTGTGTGTGTGTGTGTGTGTGTGTGTGTGTGTGTGTGTGTGTGTGTGTGTGTGTGTGTGTGTGTGTGTGTGTGTGTGTGTGTGTGTGTGAGTGTGAAGACAGAGTGAGGGATAGGGCCGAGAATAGGGAGCGATATGAGAGGAGAAGAAATCAAAAGCAGCGACAGTCCTTCAGGGAATATTTGCGCACAGAGGGAATATTGTAGCAGGTGATTGGCTGTGAAGACTCTACTGTAAATGATTGATTCAGCCTCTATCAAACAACAGCATCAATCGGAACGAACGTGCTGCAGGAACATACCGTGCAACTGAAGACAGATGGGAAGCAGAAACTGGACAATTATAGGACTCGTCTTGGTTGAAGGAGGATAATCAAAGGTTCATTACTGGAGTGAAGTACAAAGTGGTGGATCCTGTGAATTGTTTTCACTATCTTTAAGAGAGTGGTGAAAATGTCGTTTCCCCTATTTCCCAGCGAGTGATTCATGGATCTTGATGAAAGAAATCAGGCATAAAGAGGGGAAAGATATCTATGAATGTGATCAGGGGACTAGCAGGGGTTTGTGCTCAACTGAGTCTTATTCTAGCTTTATCAATTCAAATAGTGCAACTTTAGGGCAGGGAATGTTGATTGGTCGGATGGTCCAGAAATATCTCAAAAGTCGAAATGGTTTGACGTCACATTTATGAACAGATTAGATGATGAATTCTAATAACTTAGGTGATGCTCTGACTTTCCCCTACGACCCACTAGCAAATAAACTTTTACTACCTACAGTATATGTTTATTTGATATTGCCTCACAAATCCAGAGTCGGAGACATGCTCATATTTAGAGACATCACTTTCTACATTGATGCATTGCCACCCTCATATGTCAGAGGGGTGACTAACAGCCTTGATCAACACAAATTATCTAATTATTTTTTGTTGTTGAAATTAGCCTCTGCAGAAAGCGTAGAGAATAAATAACTCAGACAGATTACACTGTATTATTAAGAACCACAGAATTTAAGTAACACACTGAAAAGGTGTAAAATGACTCCATTTATTTTCTTCTACCTGCATCAAACATAAAATCAGTTTGTGCTTCCAGCTCGGGGAAACACAGAAGGTAAACTGATTACTGGCTTCAGACAATCTCTTTCCTCTTACATGGTTCAATTACAACAAATTAGCATCTGATGGAGTAACGGCCAAGAAGAGAGTGATTGAAATCCTCTGGAAACCCTCAGCAATCGTACAAATCCTCATTATTCACATGGGCGGCTGCTCGTGAAGCGACTGGGAGCTGATTGATTGTTCAGATGCACTTTGGATGCACAGTATTTGGCAGAGGCAGGGTTCATCACTGAGTATTAACTGACTCACCTGCTTCTCCTCTGCTTTCCCTCTATGTGTGTGTGTTTCTGTGTATGAAGGTTGTGTGTATGTGACATGGACAGGCTGGGCCGAAATGAATTCATCGGAGAGGTGAGGGTGGCCCTGAAGAAACTGAGAGAGGGCGAGAGCAAACGCTACAATATGGGCTTGGAGAGAATTACACAGGTATGTGCATCACACACCTGTGTGTGTGTGTATGTGGGTGGGGAGGGGGGAGGGGGGGTTGTCTGTGTGTGTGTGTTCACAAAAATCCCAAATGGCTTTTTGTGGACATATATATCAAGATGTGTCCTATCTCCATTGTGTATGTTTGCCTTTGGGCTATCAGGCATCAATTTCAAATACTGTATTATATTGCATAATGGATATTCACCTGGTGGCTCTGCAGGCTATAACTACACTCTGCCTCCCTCTCTCCTTCGCTCCCTCCCTCTCTCCATCTCTCTCTCCCTCCCTCCCTCCCTCCCTCCCTCCCTCCCTCCCTCCCTCCCTCCCTCCCTCCCTCCCTCCCTCCCTCCCTCCCTCCCTCTCTCCCTCTCTCCCTCTCTCCCTCCCTCTTTCCGTCCCTCCCTCATCAGAATAAAGAAGCTAACAATCAAATGGTGGAGCAGGGAGCGCTTGTGGTCGAGGAGGAGGTAATACTTTCATCAGCTTTTTGTCTTGCTGCAATTCCCTATCACTCTCCTGTATATCTAATACATTTTCTCGCATATTCAGCAATTCTAATCCCTCCTCTATTTCCTCTATCACAAAGGGAGGAGAAAAAAAAGAGTTTTAATTAGAGGTTTTAATCAGTATCTACGTGTCAGCGACATTAACCTAAATGGACTCGTGTGGAGGGAAAACACTCACATGGACTCAGCGGACCAACAATTTGTAAACCACACCAGTGCTGCTACAGACCAGTCTGTTCCTCCTGCGGTGGATTGTATCTAATGTCTTTTCATGAATCTAGGGACGCGTGATGTCTGATTAGACTCAGTTTATGGTTCAACATGGAAATTAAAGGGACAGGGGAGCAGTGTCATTTCGCCAGATAAGGCCTTTAATTACAAGCTTTAATTTGAATCCTCCTGTTGCCTGTGAGAACACACACACAATATCCAAGGTGATGGAAATCACAGCTGATTTATCTGCAGTCAGTATTTCCTGTTTTCATCTTTTGTCTCTTGTTTTTGTTTCTTTGAGTGAAAAGTTGACCCCGGTGCAGGATTGCCCACAGCTTGAATTCACCGAGGAGGTAAATGTCAGGGTAGAAACAGGTGCTGTGTCTGACACCGCTGTTTGGTTTTGTGTGTCCTCAGCGCGGCCGCATCCTGGTGTCACTGTGCTATAACACAGAGAAGAGCTGTCTGCTGGTTGGTATCATACGCTGTGCCCATCTGGCCGCCATGGACTCCAACGGCTACTCTGACCCCTTCGTCAAAATGTAAGTCACGACAGATATTCATGGGAAAACCTGGTAATCTACAAATTATGCTCATATGCAATTATTCTGTATTGTAATTTTTTTCGCTGATTGCCAGTGATAGAGCTGGAAGTGGTGTGCTCTTTTCATTGCGAATATAGGTCTTTTTTTACATTGGGCTCTCCAGTGTGATGTCGTTACTTATATGGTTGATCATAAAAAACACTGCTCTTATGATTCTCATGATTATCTGACTGAACCATTATAGAATCGGGGGTTTTACATTTTGAAACAAGATGAGCAGCTGTATCAGCATCAGTCTCTGATGTTGAGGTTCAGGATTTTGCCGACCCAACCATCCACGTCTTCCTAATGCAAGACTCTGTCTCTATATATTTACTCCATTCCAGTTCAGTGTTTTTCTGTGTGGAATTTGTATGTGCTCCCCATGTTTGCGTGGGTTCCCCCAGCTTCCTTCTATAGTCCAAAAGTTATTTAGACTCTAGATGTGTGAATGTGAATGGTCATTTTTCTCTGTATGTTGGCCCTGCGATATAGTGGTGACCTGTTCAGGGTTTACTTCGTCCATCGTCGGCTAGGATTGGCTCCAGCCCCAACAGTGACCCTCAAAGAATAAGCAGTACAGATAATTAGATGGATGGATGGATAATAACTGCAGCTACTAGAGGATGATACTTTCAGATTTGTTGTGTATTTGCAGAAACAGCTTATTAAACTGCGAATAGATAATTTATAGGTCTCAGAGAAATTGTCTTATACCTTCAATACAAGCAAAAATACCAACCTCCAACATTTAACCAACACGGATAAAACCCAGACAGACAGTTAACCTAACTGACCTTACTGGAACTATTGCACTTTAGTCTAGCTTTACAGACACTGCCAATTACATTTCACTCTTAGACAGCTAAATGTTTTTCCAGAGATATGATAATCAATTCATATCCCAAATTTGCCTCAAGGAGCTTAATAATCGTTGCAGCATTACAGCAGCCTCTGTGCTCAGAGCCTCAAATCAGACAAGGAAAAACTCTTTAATGTGAAAAAATGGAAGAAACTTCCGGGAGAGCTCCAGAGGATGGTTACCTCTTCCATGACGAACAGTGGTGCAATAGATTTGTTTGTATTAAACAGAATGACAAAGAAGATTAACGATAAAGATGACAACATTATAGACCGTAAACAATACTGGAGAATATGATCTGGAAAGAAACCAATCACCGTTCAGAGGCAGCAAACTGATAGAACCTGAGCCACACTCCATCTTCTTCACCAGAGCGACCCAGAAAGATGACAGGCTACACAAACAACAGGTGGCCCAACAAGGACATTATTCAGATGTCTCGGAGAAAGAAACAAATACACAGGAGGAAACAGAGTGACGAGGATGAAGATCCAGATCTAAAACATCAGTACCGAGGCACCAACAGCTAGGAGAAGGAGAGAGGTCCCAGGACGACTGATAGTGTATCACAAAGAGCCTGAGTGAAAAGAGAGAAATGACAGAACAGGGGGAGAGTTACTGTTACTTGTTTTCTAACTGGTGTCTGTGACCAGCATTTTGTTTTCATCTGAGTTTTAAAAAAAATTCACTTTTCTTAGACTCGCCTTTAATTTGTTAATTTGACAAGGTGCATACAGTGTAACAGTAGAAATTAAGGACTGCCTATAATTTGGCTAAGAGCTTAAATATAAAGAGAGAAATGCAGAGGGCTAGGAACAGAGCCATGGGGTAATCCACATTTTCATTGTTGATGTAGTATTACTGTAGTAAACACATTGGGGTTCTTTCAGATAGATGCGACTGGTCTAGAGGTGTGTATACATCTCTAGAGACTGAGTAAGAGAAGTAGAGCGGTGGAATCTGACTCCACAGTTTCGTAGAGGATATATTACTACTTTAGGAAATGTAGTTTCAGTGGAGTGACAGACCCTACAAGCAGATTGAAAAGGTTCAACAAGATAATTGTCAGCTTAAAGCAGTTTAGACACAACTCTTTGTATTAAACTAATTAAAAGAACAAGGCAATACATACAAGATCTCTCAGGAAAATATCACATTTCTAGGGTGTTTCTAGGGCTGTTTCACCACCACCCACAATTAGATTGAGTTTTTTCAACAGTTTCACACATACTCTACCCTCTAATAAAGCGACAGGCTTGAGGGGGCGTAGCCAGATGTCCTGCTTTAACACCTGCACAACACTGCACAACACTGACAAACCTAACAGTGAGAAACATACATACACAATCCATGTTCAACAGCATATTCACATCCTATTTGAGCTGAGGTGAAGGGACGTTTCTAATACTGCCAATAAGGACCTTAGAAATCTAGGTCATGTGATTGCAAATGGTCATGACACCTCTAATCACGCTGGAGGAAGGAAGTGGATGTGGACTCCTGCACGCAGGTCTTCTCAAAAGTCAAAAACACAGTGTTCAACAACACTGTCCACCTGAGTGAGCCTGCCTGTAAGGCATAGCTCGTCCTGACAGATAAAACCCACATAGCTCAATCCCTGATCTGCTGCTGCACTTAAATACCAACAGTGCAGAGAGTGAGCGCTCCTACGCAGGACAACCAATCCTCTAACCAACGCCACCTCCGACAGTGGGAGCTGTCGAGGTCATGGCTGCACCATGCACGCTGATGAAACTGCTTGTAAAGGGAATTTCAAAGACTCAAAGCTAGTTTTAATTTGCATCAGTTGATCGGTTATACAAAATAGAACGATCTGAATACAGTGACATTTAAGGTTTGATGATGAAAATGGCTTTGTTTACTTTGTGTAGGTTTGAGGTTGTAGTTTCTGTTCTTGTCATTCAGATACATGTGTTTGGCTTTTTTCTTTAATTATTTTTACATGTCATCAATCAGCTTGTTTTACACACGGCACGCCATGACATATGGAGGCGTGCATGACAGCTCCTTTGTGATCCCCTTTGCACCCTGCGTCTACCCATAACCCCCCTCTCCGCCTCGATTTGTAGAGAATTTTATATGTGCTGTCTTGTCATTCATAAATCTAGGCTTACATGAAGCACTGCGCTGCTCTTGGAGGTTTGGACAAAATCAAATGGATGTCTAGATTTAATAAAGTAGGCACAGTGCTGGGATTCTGAAGGTCTTCTGAATGGCTGTTCAAAGAGATGAGAGAAAGAAACAAGAGAGAGTTCACACCTTCTGTCTTTTTCTCCCCACATTATTGATTTTTCAGAGTGATGCCTTGTGCTTTATTGGCCTATCACAATGCGTAACATTGTTGAGCATAAATGCAACATATGCAGCCACAGTATCGAACTCTTTGTCACTCTTCATCGTGTTTGTTCTGCACATCTCCACTGGCTATGTCTCTTTCATACACGTTCCTTTGGTTTTCATGAGTTGTTAAAGCTGCTGCTCTGATCTGATCCTAATTTCTTGCATTTTAGTCATTCTTTCTCCGTTTGCCTGTCTGCCAGAGATTCCTTTTGTTTTTCATCTTTGTGTGTTTGTACCAGCGAGTCTCTGTATCCATCACAAAGAGCCTGGCCTGCAGAGGATTTGCAGACCTGATTTAATTAATGCTCCTAGTGAAGGTAACTTAAAAAAAAGAACAGGGAGGTCAGTGTAGTGTTGGCTTAGATGAACTCCATCTCTAGAGTATACTGAGCAGTTAAAGTGGACGTAGGAATTAATTTGCTTCACTCTCTGTTTGGTGATGCTCTGTAGCTGTAAGATCAGCAATCCTCTTGAGGAATCTCTAATGAAAACTGATACCAGGCGCTGTGTGTTCGTGTGTGTCTGTGTGTTTGAGTGCGTGCGCGTGGGTTTCCGTACATTTGTCCAGAAGGCTTTTCCAAATGGTCTCTTTTCTCTCAGACTCTCAATCAGCCATTTGAAGCCTTTCAAGTTACACAAGGTCAGAATTATTTCAGGGCAAATTTGTCTTCCATTAATAAGGACAAATTAACATTTTAAAGATCTTTAAGGATTTTAATTAGTTTACATCCTTCATAAGAGGCCACATTTCTCCCTCTGCACACATTACCTTAAATTTATATATATATATATTTATATTTATATATATTCTGTCAGGAGAAAGGGGTGTGACGGTTGAACAAGTGCAAAACATGTCATATATTTCCTGCTGACCGAGCACACTGTGTTTTCAATTTTTGTCTTCTCTCTTTTCCTGTGAACACTTGTGTGAAGTGAAAATAATAACCCCTCTCTGCAGCAGGCATATATTTAGCTCTTCTCTTCAGTCGTCACGCATCTTCTCTATCACTTTTGTTTTTCTACTTTTGCATCTGTATCGTAACTTCCTTGGCTGTGTTTTTTCACAGGCTCCCTCGAGCTCATCTCTCCCTGTCACTCTCCTCCTATTTTCTTTGTTGTTTTTTTCTTATTTACAGGTTTGCTTTTGTTCTTCTGTTTGTCTCTCCCTAACATAAACTTGCTCTCAGGATGGTTTTAGAAAAATCACGACCCAACTCGTTAAAAAGTTGTCAAATTGTCAAACTGACTTGGCTCCAATGCAAAGACAAACAAAGAGTGAATATACATCATGCGCTATTTGCAGGATATGATGGGAAATTAACTTCTGTTGTTGCTTTTCCAAGTTGTGCTTAACCAGCTTATTTGTTAAGTGTTATTAATACCACTGTCTGGACAGATGTGAGCAGTTAGCTTAGCGAACATGACAGGACCTCAGTTATGGTAAACACTACAGCTTGTATGCCTTTGTTATGTTGTTTTCATAGTGGCCTGGCTACCTCAGTTCAGTAGAGCATAAAACTCTTCATCTCAGGGTTGTGGGTTTGAGCCCCGTGTCGGGTGACGGTGTTTTTAAAAAGGACGGAAAAGCACAAAGATGCAAATTGATGTCTTTCTCTCTCAACCTTCTCTGCGAGAGGTCCTTTGGTTCATTGAAGGGCCCCAGAAGTCCTTTGAATCGCTCCTGCTTGTATGTACATGAGGACTGATTGCAGGGAATGGTGCACCACCACAGTGGATGGCACTAATGCACCTTGAAGTTGGTTGCCACTCTCTATTAAACCGAAAGAAGAAGGAGACCAACAAACCTTTCAGTGCACATGTGAGTATTTGCACCTTGGTGTTGTTTGCCACCCTTTAATAAACCGAACAAAGAAGAAGAAGATTGCAGTACCTCCACCTGATTAGGAAGAAAAAGATATAGTAGATGGCGCTATTGAACCTTGACGTTGGTTTCAACCCGCCAATAAACTCAACAAAGAAGAGGAAGAAGAAGAGTATTGTATTACAGTGAGATTAAAAATGTATGAGTTTAAATATATCACTTAAACATCAATATGTAACTTCAGCCACTACAGGTCTGTCTATCGGAAACAATACAGAAATAACTAGTTTTGATGAAGCAGCGTGGGATCATGGGAGTTGTTATCTTCACTTCTTGTGCCATAATCTTCTAGAGTCGCTTGGCTCTCTTGTTCCTTTGTGCTTTACTGGAGGAGCTTTGGCTGTGATCCATTATGAGTGAGCAATACAAACAGTGGAAGGATAACACGAGCTGACTTGCTAACTGGCTAGTTGTGTGTTTATTATTTGTCATTCTTGGTCCCGAAAGTTACAGCAGAGACTCACATCAAAGCCACTGGTAAAGTGGATATGATGCAAATCAAAAGTGATCAAAATGAAACATCTCTGTTACTTGAGTAAAATCAAGGATTCATCTGGGTTTAAACATTGTTCGAAACATTTTAGATAATGTTAGTATAAAAGTAAATAAAATATATAAAATAGGTTTAGACATTTTAATACATTTTAATGAAGAATTTTTACATTGTATATCTTGTAAAGAAAAAAAATAGGAATACATTGAGATCATGAAAATGAAAAACAATTGAAGAATCTGAAAGAGGATTAGGATTGTTATAAATGTCAGCTACTGTCACAAAGTCTATGCAAACACAACATGTTTCATTAATTAACACATGCGATACATGCTGTTAGGGCTTTTTGAATTTCCAGGACTCTGAGGAAAGGAGGAGAAGAGAAAGATGTTTTAATGTATTTATTGTAATATTTGGACTGAGTTAGAGCTAGTCTCCAGGCTGACTGAGTCCAGCAGTCTGTTTCCAGAGAGCTAGGCAGGCACAGATTCAAACTGTTCTGTGTCCCAGATCTAAATCCTGAGAGCATGCAGGCAGGCAGGCGCACCAACAGTTTCAGATCCAAATCCAAACAAAGGCTGGCTTATGTGGCAGGTATGGCAGAAGTGAGCGAAGATCCTGTAAGACTGTAGGCAAACAATGTATTGGAGATTATAAACAGGCAGAGTGAAAGATTTAAAGTGCAAAATGCAGAGCGCGGTCCTAGTTACTTTCTCTGTGGGTGATCGAAGGAGTCTAAAGGGATAGAACAGTGTTTCAATACTGGGGCCAACTTGAAGAGTTTATGGACAAACGGACCTCAGGTGTGAAGGTGAGTTTGCATCCTACACAAATCTGAAAGCCACGGCCAGCCAGACAAACACATGACCAAACAAGGATATAAATCTATCGGCTAATTCCAGTAATCTCTGTCTGTCTGTCTGTAGCTCGCATATCCTGAGAACTGTTCATCGAGTTCACACTTAGCATGTGTGTTGTTAGGGGCCTAGGGGGAAGGGCAAGTTGGACAGACAATACGCTCAGTATCAAGAGATACTAATACTAGAATAATCAGCAACCAGCACTCTAGCTGTAGCAGCAGCGACCAGGACTCATCACCATAAGTGACATTTTCGATCACAACAACAGCAAAGTTTGGGGTTCTGCTGACTGAGTCCAGCTTCACGATTCAACACGCAGGGTTAGAATGGGCCCTGCGCTAATGAGGAAAATAGGGCGAAAAACCAAATCCCAACAGTAAATGTCTGCATCACGTTTTTTAATGTGGGAATCTCGGAGGAAAGGTTCTATTATTGAGGTTGCAGTGATTCTTCATATTTCATCTCATTACACGTTTCTGTTTTCAGTTCTGGCAGTGCTTCTATGTCAGGCTTAATGAGTCATCCTTGCTCTTTTTTGGAAAACAGTTTGTCTCATGAATAGTATATAAACATGATTATTAGAGAACAATATCAGTCAGTGCAAGCATTGACATGGTAGAGGAATACAGCAGAGAAATATATGGTTAGTTTACAGTACTCTCCGGTGAAGAACTTCCTTTTTCTAGCGAACGGCTAACAAAAAAAAGTGAGGGGATAATCCTCTCCTATCTCTAAGGACCAGCCTTGCATATGAATTATTATTCACATAAAATTGTCTATGGTAATTTAAGCATAGTTTGCATGCTGCTGCGCGAAATGTATTTTTTTTGTTTAAACTATCATTGTTTTGAATGTGGCTGTCAAATGATGTTTTGTTATTCTGGAAATTGGAATTCCCCCGGCTGAGCTTCCTTGGAACCGTATGTAAAATATGATTTGGCACAGCTCAGAGGAAGATGTCCCCCAGGCTTTCACCTCACCCTCTCATGTGCGCTGCTGGTCAAACACAGGCTTTGTTTGGCTGCCACTCTCCGTCTTTCCTTGCTCCCAGTTTTCCTTTTCTGTTCCTGTGAAGCCAAGCAGAGCATTGTTAAAGCTCCAGGTATTTTGGAGGATAAATGCTGATTAGCCTGTGAAATAAACAACCTTTTATAACACCATAAACAAACTGAACCTGTGACTGGTGACAAGATGCTGTTTGGCAACATTTCATGACTTGAATAACTCAAACTGGAACAATGCTGTAATTTGGATTTGAATAGATATTAGTCAGTTTAATATTTGTAGGTTCTTCTTCCAAGATTTAAAAGAAGTGTTTGTTCTTCAGTGCAATTCAGGGAGCAATATAGACTTTCTAATGACATACCTACGTCCTGTTGTCATCTCCTATAGGGCTCCGTCTACCAATACTTGACATTGATTGGTTTGTAGCTTTTCCGCTTCATGTTATAACTACAAGCAAAACAAATGTCCCCGTAGTTCAAACATTATAACGTCTGAGGCAACGACTACAAGCGATCCTACGAGTCACTTCTGCTTCTTTCTCTCTTGTTTAATGCTTTCTCAACTTCTTCCAGTTGGTCCAAAATGTCTGACCTATACAAAGAAGCCCAACACTCCGCGAACAAACCTAATCATTGTAGAGTTTGATCCAGAACGAGACCACCACCTTTCGTTCGGCCAAATTTTGGTCTGTTGGTCTGACGCACCTTTCGCACCTGTTATTTTGGTGAGGACTAAACTGAAAAGTCTGCACATCCAGACTTTCCTGGATTCCTCAAAATAAATCTGTGGTAAACCGACTTTGAGATTATATTTCCCTGAGCCCTGAGTATTTTAGCATCTTTCAGCTCATTGTTTTGGTTTTGGTGAGTGACCCTCAGCAGCAGCAAACAGCTGTTTCCAGGGGACAGGCTCTGATGAATAGGCCTAGTACCTGCCCAAAACTAAAATGCAACATGCATCCTTTTCCCCCGGGAGCTGGTGAAGAGCAAAACAAGTGAGTGAATATTGGATTTACATTCGTCTGGTGTCAGAAAGACATGACTCCAAATGCTCTGTGTCCTCTGAAGGTGTTAATAAGGAACTGTTCGCTGACAAGTTCACCAGATAGAATCTATAAAAAGATTGACACGTCTCTGCCTCCTCTCACTATCCACAAATGGGTGCAAAATATCCCAGATATAAACTCTGCTATGGAAATTAGTTGTACACAGTTCATCCAAAGACTGTTTTTGACTTCACACGAAGAATATATATCTTGTTTTTTAACTACGCTATGGTCTTGCGAACCCTCAGATTTATGTTGCGTCCTCTGGCTTTGAGGCTTTTATCTCTGCTGCCCTCTGACCACTATTTAGCATACAGAAGAAGGCTGTAAATATTCATATGACTCTTGACTGATCTTGATGTTCCTCTGCTCACTGCTCGTTAAAATTGCTGTTATTTTGTGAGTCGTTACTTTTTTTTCAGTCGTAAGCAGAAACGCTGATCATGGTCTCTTGTAACTACAGCACTGTCAGATCCTTTTGCATCACGCGAAATGACATTTTTAGCACTCGCAAGCAAACGCCACCACCTTGCTTTCTATCAATTCCTCCGCATCCTGCTCCTTTTCCACCTCCATCCCTCCATCCTTTGCTCGCTCTGATTCCGGCTCTGCAGTGACGGCCCCAAGCCCATCTCATGCATCAGCTGTCAGGCCAGGATTCGTCACTGGCGGGGCGAAAGCTGGACGGGTAAGATATCTCGCTGCCTGAACATCTTGGAATTTATGCTGATGATGACTCCGTTTGCCCTCTGGCGATCCTTCTGTTGCATCTTCGCTGGAGCGTATAGTCCTCCAACATGGAGCATGATTATGATCTTGCTGTTGTCTACTGCCACTGCCCCTCTTTCTTTGTTTTTACTAGTTTCACCTTTGTTCGAAGGACTCTGGGTCACATTTATCTCAACAAAGATCTTGCAAACTTTTATTTTCCCTTTGTTTCTGCCACTCAGCAAGAGTTCCTCAATGCAGGGGAAAATATTATGAAATCATGGATTAACTTGGATCTCACAAATAATGAATGTCCTGACCCGTTTTGAAAAGTAAAATGCAGTTCAGGATCTCTATAGCTGCTTTCAGACATGCAATGGAATCTGCAGTTCGTATTTTCTCATCCGGAGGACGTGTGAACGCAAATGTCCAACGCGCGATCGACGCAAAAAATGGTAACCCAAAAAGAAAACAAATATCTCATGGGTTATGCAAGCTCAACCAATTAGGAGTCACTCTCAGTTTTCAATGAAGACATTTTGCCCTGTTTTATAGAATCAAATATCGATAAAAAACAGAAAATTGAATTAGGCTAATTGCATCTGATTGTAGTTACATGTTTAATGCTGGAGTGGTAACAATCTCCTCTTTTAATCATTCTATATTCTAAATTTACCTCTGGATCAATAACATATATTCACCCATCCACCCATCCACCCATCCATCCATCCATCCATCCATCAATGCATCTATTCATCTATTCATCTATCTATCTTTCTATCCATCTATTTACATGTCTACTTTACGATCTTTCACCAGGAGACTATTATGATCTACTATGAACTACATCTGATCTGTGAAGAATTCGCACCAAGTGATTGGTGACTGCTGATCGAACAACACTCTGGCACCAAGCGATGGGTTGTCGTTGTTCACTTGAAGAGAGCACGAGGTCTTAATTTGTATGTTGTATTTTTCTTTTTCCCTCTCTGTCTTAGCTTCTTGCAGCCGGATATGGGAAAAAAGTCCAAGAACAAGACGACAGTGAAAAAAAAGACTCTCAACCCTGAATTCAATGAGGTAAATGTGTGTCTTACTCACCAAGTAACCACATTACACCGGGAAGCTTCTTTAATTTCTGAGCTCCAAATGACTTCCTGTCGTGTAGAGCAGTGCAATTAAGCATTCCTTTATAAGAGTACTTCAAATCTAACATCTTGTTGAATGTGTTGTAATTTTTAACCCTTTAATTCAGTTTCTTTCAACTCCTGTGTTTATGAATCATTTATATAAATCATTTTAATAAATATGTGCCACCTGCACAGGAGTTTTCATACGACGTGCCCGTGGACCAGCTGGCGAAGAAAACCCTGGAGATCTCTGTTTGGGACTACGACTTGGGAATGAGCAACGACTTCATAGGTAGGCTGAGAGGAGCTGTGGCGGGGCGGGCGGGAGAGGAAAGCAAAATTAGATGACTGTACAGGAGCACTTGATTGTAAGCGATGCAATTGCAGAAAACATTTTTAATAAAGGAAGAGCGTTGGCGGAGAGAGGAGTAAAAAACTAAAATATGCACAGAGATGAGGGGTAATTATGAGGCTCGAGGAAAACGACAGAGCGATCAAAAGGGAGTCAGAGCGAGTGGAAAAGGAAACGGAGAGGCTTTAGAAATTTTAAAAAAGAAAGACGTTTAGACTGGATCCCCATCCTTCGTGGTCTTGGCACATCAGATCCCCGCTGCTTCATCAGAGTGCTAAACAGCTTTGGCATGGCCCGGTGTTCATAGCACAACGATGGGAGCTTAGGGAGTGATGGGGAACTGGTGGGGATGTGTGGTGAGGATGAATTACTCCACTGTGCACTCAAAGACCTTCAGATCAAAGCGTTTTACTCTGTCGAGTGTGTGCGCACATGTATGTGAGGTGGTGGGTGGGTGGGTCGGTGGGAGACACACTGCGTTTAGATAAGCCCGTTGAGTTATTAGCTTTGCCGCGAGAAAAGGCCATCAGTCTAACTTACAGCCCCAGATAACAGACATTCCCCTGACCATTATCATTGCAGTTTTCGCTACACCCGCCTGTCAGTTATGTTAATTGAGGCTGGGAGAAAAATGGCACTGAGACAAAGAAGGATGGAGAAAAAACGAGCTTATAAAGAGGCAGAGCGAGCACAAGAGCGAGAGCAAGAACAAGTGGACTAATAGGCGGAGCAGGAGAAATAGATGATGTCAAACGGTAAAAGGGGAGATTGCAGAGATACGCAGAGGAAAAAGCAGAGCAATGAGGGAATAAAATGTGAGGGGGAAAGCCACACATAAAACTCAGGCGATAAATCAAGTGGATGACTCGAGGACGCTGGAATTGATACATGAGAAGAGATGAGAAACTTAATCTTCTCCCTGAACCAAGACTGAAGATCTGCAGGATCAGTATAAGCACCAGTGCCGGTCCCAATAAGCAGATCCGGTATTGGTCGTGTTGTGATTGTTTGTTTGTTGACGTCACAATTCATTGATTCAGCGAAATGTTACTATATTCGTATCTTCACATTGAGCGGCTGCCTCAGTTTTTATTGTTGCCTCCAACCCTCGCCTCATGTTACCTCTCGTAATCAGTTCCATGCAGAAACGTTTACAGATTCTTATCCGACAGCATGAGAGTGATAGTGGATTGGTTCTCAGAAGACAGCCTGCATGAGTTGAGATGTCGTTTCCCCAAAGATAGAGAAATAAAGTTTTCATTTTAGAGCGTGTCAAAGTCACATCTCAAGCCAGAAGAGATAAATCTCTACATGTTTATGTCTCGTAAACGCAGGTTTCAAGAGAAGTCACAAGTCTTAGATAGAACGTTGTTATTAATTTACCAGTCCTCCTGCTCCGTCAGTCTGGATGTGAGCAGGATTAAACAAAAAACGTCTTTTATCTTAAGTTTTGTGGAGGGGCGGTGGGGCATGAAAGAAGTAAGAACCCATTACATTTTGGTGTGGATTCAGATAGGAGGAGAGATACAGGAATCTTTATTACTTTCTCTAGCATTGTGAGGCATTTTTCAGCATTTTTCCATTGAATAATTCATGGATCTTGATGAAAAACACATTATTAAGGGGACTTTTATTTATGAGTTGATGCCATTTGGTGCAGATCCAAATAAAAACTCAGATCCGGTGAAACTAAATGTGGTTTCATCAGGGGACTTTTAGGCCCTGGTGGAAGGATGCACTCTCTTGAGTGTCCTTCTAGTTTTTCTATGCATTTCTATGCAATTAAATAAATTATTAAAAACAATTACAACAAAAAATATGTGTACCGATCACAACATGAAGAAGACCGGTGCCGGTGCGGATACGGATCCTGCCGAGAGAAGATTACATTTCTCATCTCTTCTTGTGTATCAATGGCTCGTCCTCAACTCATCCTCTGGATTTATTGCATTTTCTGAGTGGAGGGATGCTCTTTGTAGTTTATGAATGCATTTGTTTTAAACAGATTTCTCAGACATCCTCTTCAGAGTCGTTCATCGTATTGCACTCACGTACCGGTGCAGCAGTCGTGAGTGAAAAAAGAGTTTAAGAGAAAAGTTCAAATCCTGCATATTTTCGCACCTACGCACACCTGCCCAAACACTGCACGCAGTGGCTGCGCTTGTTGAACTTTTGTTTTCGGGAAAAGATACAAAACTTGTCAAACACAGCTGCCGCCCCCTCCAAAGGAATGAAGGAAAAAAGATGGGGATAGGCCGATTGAGATGCTGTTCGATGATCTGACAAGAACTTCATCTGAAATAGTGATGCCCTCAATTCCTCATCTTTCCTCATGGCCTCCGTTGCATGTCAGGATGGCTGACCGTTCGTTTGTCACTAACAACCCACAGGCTCAGGGAATACTCCATCGATCTCTGTTTGAAGGTGGGGGCGGTGTTGCGGGGGTGGAGATGACAAAGTGTGGTGCGTGATTATCCTATCGAAAACTCTGTCAACAGGTTCAGACCTGCTCTTCACTTGTGTTTGTGAGAGGGAGGAGGAGGAGGAGGAGGAGGAGGAGGAGGAGGAGGAGGAGGAGGAGGAGGAGGAGGAGGAGGAGGAGGAGGAGGAGGAGGAGGAGGAGGCTATGAAACACTTGAAGGCTGCTCCTCTCCTCTTCCTAGCAGCAGCATCTCGGGCTACGCTCCCTCCCGATGCTCAGATGAGATGCAGATCAACGATCGAACATTGCTTGCCTACGGCTGTCACTTTCCGAGGCACCGTTAGAAGCCAGCAGTGCCAAAGTATCGTGTTTAAAACTTCACGCTCCATTAGCTGCACAATCACAGCCCAGGGATTGGTTTTGTAATAAACCTCGGAGCAGCAACTGCCTGTGTCTCTGTGTCTTCCAGTCTGCCTCTCCACCAACGCCTCCGTCACCTCAGCTCACTTTCACCTCTGTCATTTCCTGCCTCTCTGTATATTTATTCCTCCCACCCGTCGTATTCATTGGCCGTGCTCTTTCAAACAGATCTTTAATTATTTAAATCTCCGTTTCCAGTAGTTTTCCAGCTTCTCGTCTATTTCTATTTCTTTGCCTGGAGGAATTTGTCTTGACGTTGACATTTCTGTCTGCCTATTAAATGATAATTGTATTTATTGTTATGAAAGTTGATGCACCTAATTGCCGAAGCTTAGATACACATTATTTGATATTTGACGTTAACCAGAAAACAAAGTGTCTGTATGTCCCGTAATTTGCCTCCAGTTGTGGAGAGTTACTCAGTACATTTATGCAGGCTCTGTACCTGCAATGTTTATTTGAGGGTCGTTGTTACATTGTATCAATCAATCAGTCAACCTTTATTAATAGAGCATCTTTCAGACAAATCAATTGCAATTCAAAGGTGACTTACAAAACGTTCAGAGACTAAAACTTTGTGTCATAGTGATCAATAATAGAAAAGACAACAATAAAGGGCAAAATGTGTATAATCAAGACTAAAATGTTACTAAAACAAAATAGAAAAATTGATATTAATATTGAACGATAAAATAATAAAACTCTATAAATATAAACATGTTCAGCTCCTCATGGATCCTCTGGAGGCTTTTCCAGCGACTCGCAGCGTAATGGCTGAAAACAGCACGACCAAACTGTTTTGTTTTATGAAACAACTAAAAGAGAAGAGCCTTCCCGCGTCATAAAGCACAAGCATCTCTGATACGCAGTCTTTTAGACGCCTGTGTTGCAAAAAACATCCAAAGACCCACTGTACTGTGCTGAACGCTACCTGCTCGAACAGACACAGTTTGTGATGAGTTGAAAAAGACCAAAAATATGCACAACAGAATTGAGCTTTTTTTACTTTTCTACCCCACTGATCATCTCACATCCCTCCAGTTTCACCCTCTGACTCCCAGTAGACCAACATCTACTGTAGGCTGGTTACTACTGTTACTAACTATTGATAAAGAAGTTCAAACTAGCGTCACATTCAACAGCTACAGCAGTAAGATGCGACATGTAATCATCTTAAATTTATTCTCCAGACTATGATCTCACTAAGCTTTATATAATTGTAATTACATTTTTGTATGTGGATTAAATTTAAAAACTGCTCCATTGTATTTGGTTTAAATTTGTCTTTCCTTCTATTGTTAGAATGAACAATAAAATATAGAATTAATAAATAATATCAATTATAATAATGTATAACAATTAAATAAATTAATAAAAAATAATGATTAAAATAAACAAAAAATGTAACATGTACTTTGATGCGTCTCAGTTCAAGTATGTAATCTATAATAATATATTAATCACAAGAAAAAACTTCGGTAGAACCGTTACTTGTAATTTACACTTTATTTAATTGCTGTTTTTAAGGCTTGGCTTGAGAGAAAGACCTGAGTGCTTCACGCACCTCTCTCTTTCATCCCCCATTGTTCTCATCCTCTCCTCATGTCCCCCCCCTCACCTCCTGACACCTCTCTGTTTTCTCTCCCTGGTTTCAGGTGGAGTGGAGCTGGGCATCAATGCGAGCGGAGAGAGACTCAAACACTGGTTTGAGTGTCTCAAAAACAAAGGGAAGAAAGTGGAGTACTGGCATACGCTCACACAGCAAGGAGCCCCGAGCAGTGACAAACCGGACTAGATAACAAAAGACATCCACGCAAACATACACGTAGACATGTGCACACACCTACACACACCTACACACACACATACACACTTTTCCCACTGAGAAACAGTTGGAAACAGAGACCAAGTCGAGCAGTAATAAGAGCAAAGGATAAAACATGCAATAATAATATTGATAATGATAATAATGTTGAAGATGAAATCTGTCGTTGAATGCCAATGCTTCAAGCACCGAGTATTAGTATGTGATATTCATACTAATATGAGTGATGGTAACAATCTGAAAACATTTTTGTTTTTAAAGGTGAACCAAATTGTGACAATGTCCTCATTAAAGTGTTGACGTTAAAAAAAAAAAAAACACTCACTACTCACACAAATTGTGCTTTAGACCTCACTGTATTGTGGAAGTCGCTCATACTCTGTGGTTCAGATTCACACCAGAGGAAGAGATGACGAGAACCGAATGTACTCGAAATCCATTCAGTGAAAGGGGCCGGCAGCACGTGGACCCCAGTGACTCATAACGTGGTGTATAGTGAAGAGAGCCGGGACGTCATGTAAAAAGGATATTCTGTTCTGAGAAGTCTATTTTAGTGGTTGTTGATCTGATGCAAAACAACGACGACACCATATTATAAAGCACAAAATGATCCATTTGGTGGATTTGTACCTTTAATGTTTCAGTGTTCTTCTGTCTTTCATTGAGTTAAAGTGACAGTGGCTCTCTGTTCATCTTCATGTCGCACATTGATGTGTCAGCGTGTGTGTGTGTGTGTGTGTGTGTGTGTGTGTGTGTGTGTGTGTGTGTGTGTGTGTGTGTGTGTGTGTGTGTGTGTGTGTGTGTGTGTGTGTGTGTGTGTGTGTGCGAGGGCTATATGGGAATACGAGTGCCTACATTTACTGTCTGTGGAGTCTGTGTCTGTCCGTATCATCGTGCCGCATTCAAAATGTCTCCATCCGACTTCAGAAGCACAGAGGCGAGAAGAAATAATAACAAAGAACAAGAAAAACATACAAGCGAGAAATCCTCCGTTGCCGCCACCGTCGCCGCCACAGGTCTCAGTGGCGTGAGTGTTCCTGGCTGGAGGGCACTGACAAGCTGTCAATCATCCGTGTGTGCCAAAACCATCTCTGTCTCTCCCATTGCCAGACGGTCAAAGAGCAACTTGAAGAATGGAACATGTTTTGATGCTTAACTTCTGTTCTGTTCTCTTTTTTTTTTTTTTTTTGCTTCTCTGATGACAGGCTGAATCAGAGAGAGCTGTTGTTTTTGTTTACCTTCAGGATCCAAGTGAGATAAACTCAATAACTCGATTTCTGCTCCAGCGGAGTCACAGACTGATGTAACACTTTTCCTCCTGCAAGGCAATATCCTACCAGTAAACCCACTGATCAGCCACAACATTGAGACACCTATAATTATGGTAATTGGTAGCACACAACAGGATGTTGAGTGCTTCCTTGGCTGGTTCTGACCACTGAACATCCCCGTCACAGCTTGGCCTTTGTCTATGTTTCCCTGACCCTGAAACTTTTACAGCTTCCATCACATCAACGTTACATCCCGCCCTGTGACAGGTGCCATTTAAAAAAAATCAATTTAATGAATGTCCCTTACTCCACTTGTGAGTAATTTTAGTGCTGTGGCTGCTCAGTGTATATTTATTCCCTCCGCCAAGCAGGTGCTGTTTTCAGCCTTGTCCATTTGTTTGTTTGTTAGCATGGTTACACAAAAACAACTCACCGCTATTCCCCAACCCTCCTGGCAGGGTGTGGTATGTCCCGGTGCGGATCTGGATCAGGGGGCGCATCTAGGATATATTGTTTCACTGTCTTTATTATTTGGGCGTTGGTCAACAATTTTTACACTTTCCCAACTGAATAAGTTGATGAAAGAAATCAGGCACATTTTCGGGGACTGATATCTGTGAGTGTGTGAAACCTGGTGCAGTCCGATTGAATTCAAGGGGACTGTTGGTCCTTGGCGGAGGTATGCACTCTACTGGGTGATGTTCTACTTTGAATATTTAGGCATTTGATTGAGGTACTGTAATCTGATCTGAAAGAATAAGACCCCCCTCATTCACCTTCACCATTCACCTCAAGAACCTGTTGTTAAGAGGACTGTTGTGTTATCCAGTGTCCCTTTAATCCCATTAACTTATTGCGTTTTATGAACAGTTAGGCATCAGGTTTAAAGTGGCATATATTAAATTATTGGGATGCAAGGTAGGACCACCGGGGCCGTGTCTGTGAAACAGGATTCCAGCGTGCAGTCAGTAGAAATGCAGACTTTTAAAAATGAAGCCCCCCTGTTAATTCAACCTGAAGAGATCGAAGAGATTATAACCTGAATGGAAATACACTTTGCAGCAGGGGACCGTGGATCATCACAGATCAGGATCCACAGTATTTCGAATCTGAGCTCGATTGCACACTTATCAACCTACATGAATGTTATGTGCATATTGTTGAATTGTCAGGATATGAAGTGCACCCCCCCTGGTTCCTCCATCACTGAGGCTGTGGCCGTACAGTGGTTCACAAAAGCAAACCCACAGTCAGTCAGTGGCCTCCGGGAGTTTTTGTAACTGTTGAATCGATCGGGCTGCTCATATTCTTGCTCTCCTCCGACAACCTTGTGAATGTCTCATTGTTGACTGCAAAAAAAAATGGATCCTTCAATGGATTGGATGTAGAAGAAAAAGGGCTTGGGCATTATCATAAGAGCTTGGAACTAAACTATGTGTTACAATGAGCTTCGGCACATTTTCAGTTACACCTTAAAAGACTTTAAGTAGCGGGTTGGGCTAGGATGGGGGATTATTCTGTACTTTCTCTATGCACATCAAAACTCCCAGCACGTCAGCAGTGAGATAATCAAACCAAAATCGATAACATTACAATGTTATACAAGCATTGACGATGGTGCACTTCTGGGAACACTTTGTTTCGGGGGTCATGCGAGGTGAGAGTGATCTAATAGAGTTGACATTTTCGGGCTGGACGGCCGCCAATTCCTGTCTCTGGATCTGTTGCTTTTGTTTACAGTCACCAAATTGTTCTGACTCCTGTCTATTGACCCTGCTTAGCTTATGTAACCATTTTAGCTGCGATACAGCTGCATGTTTAGCAAACACCATCAGCTTGTGTAATCGAGTGCAACCTCCGCTGATCATTCTGAATGCCGATGTGTTTACAGTCCTCGCCGTCTATTCGGTCTCTAAACGTCTTAGTGTGTTATTTGTTTGTGACTACGATGATTCAGGGTATTTTTTGCTCAGTTGCTGTGCTTTGACCAAGCAAGCTATTGCTTTCAAAAAAAAAAGAAGAAGAAGAAACAAAACAAACAAAACCTTTACTGTCACAGATTTTGACACTTGTCTTCCTTAAATTGATATCAGTGGTGAAGATGCAGGTGGGCTGAGGTGGAAGTTTGGTGGGAATTTACTACTGCAGTCCCTGTGTATTTACCCTCTATGTCAATCACACAGTATGACTGCCATCGTGTGGTGGGTTTGTGTAACTACTTCTCAAAATAAATTGAAGTTGTTTCAGTGCTCGTCTGTCTTCCTTTTGAGAAACAACGCATCCATACTCAGCTCAGCTCTTCAGATACATCAGACAGACAGCAGCAGTGTGTGTATGTGCTTATTCATCATCACCTTTAAAATCAATTCCATCTGTATGTTTTATAAGCCTCATGTAAGTGACAATCGAATCAAATGTAAGAATGTTTTATGTTATGTTTGAGATTGCAACAAAAAAAACACAAACAAAGGAAATTACTTTTATTTGAAATGTGTTATTCAGCATTTCTTCATCACGAAGTTTCTTTCCTGCTCACATGCCCTCTCTGTTGCTCACGGGTCGGTCACTCTACCAATGAAGAGTGGCACATTGGCCTGGTCGCTCCACAGCAGCATGACGAAAGGCTGCATGGCGGAGAAGGAAGGGAAGGAGCGAGCGAAGCCCATGGCAGTGGCGGCGCCGGCCTCTACGCCGTCTTCGGTCAGTGCGAGGAAGGCCCTGTGTCTGGCGTCGTCCAGAACCAGCCTGTCCTCTGAGTAGAGGCCGCACAGGTTGGCCTCCTCGAAGAGGGATGACAGACCTGGTCGGGGGGGGGGGAAGTCAGAAAAAATGAGGGTGGTGAGTGAAGCAGAGAGGAAAGAGCAAGTCAGTAGATCTGAGATGAGACAAACCTAATTTCTTCATAACAATGTGCATGTTTGGTTGGACATCCAGCTTGATCCTGGGCAGAGAAACCTCCACCGCGTGAGGAGTTGTTGCTTTTATCTCTTTTATCATTCGGAGCACGACCTCGTCCGTCATCTTGTCCTCCAGCTGCTGCAGGTCGTCCACATTGTAGGTCCGAGGCACCAGGACGTAGAGGCTGCTGTCACCCGAGAGAGCAAACCTCGCCACCTGATGGAAAAAATATGAAATAAAATCAAAGACAGACTGTTTTCATCCTTGTCTGCTTCCTAATAAAAGCTACATATTACTGAAACAACGTGAAAAAGATGAATTAATGGATTCTGTCATTCCTCTAGGGGTAATAACTTTGGTCTGGTTTTTAAACTATAGTTTCTATAACGCTTTGAGAGCTACAAATATAATGTAGACATGGAGTCCTGTTAGCTGTGAGCGATGGAGCTGACTTTTATACATAGGTTGAATCGATATAGGTGATGATGAATTGGGACTGGATGAACATGTGCACAGAGAGTTGGTTTGTATTTTAAAAACTGGCACCATTAATAGTAAAGCCATATCAACAATGAACTGTTTGATTTTGAAATGTATCTGTGGATGGTCAAACTATCATGTTATTAGTTGATAGTTTGATCATAAAGATTAAAAAAAGTGTGAATAAATATAGGAATAAAAAATACATGATGATTTGCAGGTTGTTTTTCTATTAGTTAAACAAAAACTGGACATATTACTAAGAAACTTGGTGGAAGTATGCGCCAACACATTTTGGTTCAGATCAGAACGAGGATCCAGAATCCTTTTTTTCTTCCTTATCATTTATTTCTCAGACATTAATTCATGGATCTTCAAGGAGGGAAATGAGCCGTGTTTAAAGAACTGACAGTGTGCAAATAAAAATCTGGATCTAGTGAATTTGAATGTGGTTTCATGAGGGGACTGTGGGGCTTCGGTGGAGGCGTGCACTCTACCGAGTTTTAATGTTCCATGATATTTAAGTGGATTTTTGAATGCTTATTCAAAAACGAATAGCAGAGACGATGATGAAATCTTCCGCAACTGTGGAGTGAGATGTGAATGAGTTACGCCTCTGATGAAAACAAATGATGAAGCATATCGCAGCGATCAGGCTCCGAGGCTGTAAGGGATGTGTAAGTTGTTTGCTGTGTGATACATCATGATGTGTTATTATGGATGTTGATGTGTTACCTGTGCCTTCAACTCCACAACATACTTCATAGCCGTCATGTATCCCTTATGATAGAGGAGAGGCACCTTCACCATATCCCCATTCAGTTTGGTGAAAAGACCGTTTGATGACCCCGGACTAAACTTGACCTTCCACTGACCTGATGCACACATACCACAGTTTATTACTTTCTACCATTTTCACACGCTTACGATTGTGCACACACATGCACGCACACACACACACACACACACACACACACACACACACACACACACACACACACACACACTTTACTGACCGCTAAAGGAGACAGCGTTGAGCAGGATCAGCTGTGTACTGGGAGAAATGGAGTCAACCAACTGGGTGATTTTATTGTTGGTTTTATTTGCCACCCAGCTGTTGATCATCTGCGTGTTTTCCTCACTGCCGTTCAGCAGTCTGGTGGGCTTCGCGTCATAGAACTCAATGGACTGGTTGGTGAAGGACTCAGTCAGATTCATTTCTACGGAGAAGAAACAGAGAAAAAACGATGAGCTCAAGAGAGATAAAGATCCTTTCAGCTTTTGTATGCATTCAGAATCTCTGCATCTTTCTCCCTGACTGGAGGTCTCTCCTCAGAGTGGTCATTATAGGCACTTCACAGTGTGATGGAAGTACGTGGGTTATAGTAGATCTGAGAGGCCATTTGCAAGGAGCCGGACAACTTCTCTCTCAGCTTCTTCATGTGGACGTGAAGACAGTGGAAGTCGTGAGGGACGCAGACTGCCCTCTCAATCACTTTGCGGGTTTCACCCTTTGCACCTGCAGGTAACACAACAAAGGGAAGTCATAATGTAGAAAGAGGCTTATGTAAAGTGCTGCAAGGGACAGCATGTCTGAGCAGAAGAAAATAACTCTGACATTTCAAAGTCAGAAACATATTATGCAAATGCAAACTTATGTAAATGCCACAACACAGGGCCGCCTGCTTAGATCACAGATTCTTAAAGGCCAAGAATTGACGTCATATATTTCTATCTGTCAATAAAATGCCAAGAAGTGTCCGGAATGAATAATGCGTCGGCACATTTCTCAACAATCTCCAAATTCCCAGCTCATCTGTGACACAAGCATACACAGTATTTGTAACAACATAATATCTAGATAGATAGATAGATAGATAGATAGATAGATAGATAGATAGATAGATAGATAGATAGATAGATAGATAGATAGATAGATAGATAGATAGATAGATAGATAGATAGATAGATAGATAGATAGATAGATAGATAGATAGATAGATAGATAGATAGATAGATAGATAGATAGATAGATAGATAGATAGATAGATAGATAGATAGATAGATAGATAGATAGATAGATAGATAGATAGATAGATAGATAGATAGATAGATAGATAGATAGATAGATAGATAGATAGATAGATAGATAGATAGATAGATAGATAGATAGATAGATAGATAGATAGATAGATAGATAGATAGATAGATAGATAGATAGATAGATAGATAGATAGATAGATAGATAGATAGAGATAGATACATAGATAGATAGATAGATAGATGGATGGATAGAGCAAAGCATAACACACTCAGCAAGATGTAAAAATATAAGATATACAAAATATAAAGAATATAAATGCAAAATATTATATGAGTTAAAATATAAAGCAAAAAGTTATTGCAGTAACATAGAAGCATGCAACAAACATAATTTCCTAAAACTGTAGCGCACTGTAGTTTTTAATTATTTGAAGTAGATTTCCAAGCGCTGGTGACAACAGGACATTAAAGTAATTATTCTAATTCATTGTATTTAAAAATGAGTCATGTCGAACATCTATGACTCAGTGATGCATTTTCATCGATTTTTAGACATTAATTGGGGCGACTGGGTACAGATGTCCCCAGACTTGAACACTTTTCTAAATAATTAAAATGAATAAAACATCTCATAATTTCCGTACCAAGCAACAGATGGGAGAACATCCCGCTGATGCTGATCGGAGAAAAGAGCAAGTTGCTTGAAGGATTCGACTCTCTGAGGAAAGAATAGAGCTTCATGGAAAAGTCTGTCAGGGATTCCTGCAAGATGGGCTCTCCAGTACGACTGCGCACGTCCTCACACGGCTCCCATGCTGTGCTCATGCCTTTGCACAGGAAAGGAGGAGGGGTAGGAGCAGCTGGAAGAAAGAGAAGTTGAAAACAGTTGAAAAAAATGTTGTCATGTTGTAGCCGCAACATGGCTTTTGAAGTTGGGACGTGATGTTTTGTCCCCGCAATGTTGGTTTGTTTGTAACAGTTGCTTTGTTTACTTTGTGAGTTAGCAGGATTACACAAGAAGCTCCCTTTCACACATAGAGAGGGAGTTTCTTGACCTTGTCACTGTTAATGAATGAGATTAAATGTGGTTTCCTACTGAGTGCCATTCTTGTTTAGTTCAATGTTTTATTGTCCATTAACGCTCCTTCATCCATTTGTTGCTATTAAAATGAATGCTCATTTAGAGTTGCGGCAGAGCAAACTGTCAAAGTCTGTGAAACCTACCTTCAACAATAATGTGCACGGTGCTGAGCTTCTGCCCCGCTGCAGATTCACAGTGGTAAATTCCAGCGTCCTCCATGACAGTGTCTTTGATCAGGACGGTTTGATCGCTATCACCCGGATAAAGCAGAGTGAATCTCTGATTATCAACCCGTGAATCGTCATCAAGGTTCAGACTCATCTTTTTCACAGCATCCGTCTCTCTGAACCAGACTGCATTGGCCGAGACTTGGCCGCCGGTTGGGAAATGACACGGCAGGTAAGCCTCTGAGCCTTGGGACACCTTAATGGTGTACTCAGATGAGGCTGTAGAGAGAGACAGGAATCAGTCAAACTCTATTGGATTCAAACTTCATGTTGAATATATGTCCAATTAAAATCGACCCAAAATATAACGGTTCCTAGACAAAATAAACACCATGTGTGTATCTCACCAGCAACTTTGATGTTGTAAGAGCTTATCATCTCCACATTGTCCTGCTTCACCAAACACACGTACTCTCCCTCGTTGGCAGAGGTCACAGGGGATATGGACAGGTACAGGCCCTCCTTTTTAACTCGAACAGGGCCAGTCGACTGTGGGCTAACATCTTTACCTGTAAGAAAACCATTCAACTGTAAACATATACAGTATATTTGTACAGTTTTGCAACACAGTAAGAACGGTTGTGATAGAAACACAATGAAACCTTGAAATTTCCAGGTGATGGCGGCTCCACTGATGTCAGATTGAAACATGACACATGGCAGTTCCAGAGTGGAACCTTGTGTCACCTGGAGTTGTGTGCATGATGAAAGCTGTATAGAAAGAGAACATCAAACAACTGCTATAAATTCAAGAAGACTCAAGAAGTCTGAGCTGTTATTCTGTGCGTCAACCAAGTAATAGCTTCAGAAGATACTGGTAAATATGCTGCCTGAGTCATATCGACATTTTTTAATTTACCTCAAAAATGAGCTGCAGCAAAACGAACAGTGTAGCCTGCAGTCTCATCTACAGCAGAGCACAGAGAGAGGGAATGAAATGAGATGAGAGGTTTTGCAATTGAGGATTTCAAAATGAAGATGGCACCGAGCCGGGAGAAAGATCGATATGTGGCGCAGCCAACATGGTGTTATTCACCCCGTTAAAACTTTATACACTGTGATTATTTTTCTACAATTATCAATTGCTTGAAGTTTTGTAAGAACTCTATCCCCAAAACAACTCTGGAACATAAAGCGGAGTACAAAAAGTTCATAAAGCAGTAACACATAATATGATGTCAATATTTTTGCGACAAAAAGTCAGTGAAGCATACAATAACTCACAACTTCTTGTTTTCCAGACTTCAGTGATGATGAGACGTGTTTTCGTTCGTTCTTTTCCTGACACATCCGTTCACTTCATCCACCTGCTCTGACTGGGTCTTCTCATGAAACTGCAACCGTCAATGACTAATCTATGATTGTTGGTTTAGAGATGTTTGTTTGCATAATGCAGGGCTTCTGACTTTCTGGAAATCACATGATTTCATGTTGGCAACACATAGCGTACAAATGAAATGTTTCATTGTAAGTTTAAACTGTGATAATAATACATTATTGATGAAATATATAATACTTATGCTAGTCTCTTATTTAGAATTATCAGTCCAGGTGGTTGGATTAATTTCATGTGTTTATGGGATGAAATAACATGAATCATAATTACATAAGCATCAACACAATGCGCAAAACTAGAGGCAGTAATCCAGGGTTGCATGAGGAGGTTTTGTCTGAGTGGAGGCATCACAGTCTGAGACCGATCATGCTTGTGTTTAAGCTTGTTTAGACACAACCCCCCATAAAACAGTAATTTACACAGACACACTTGTTAAGGCTGCTGTTCGTTATGGTTGTGAAAGATTTGGCGCACAAAGATGTTATATTCAATGTTTTATTTAATGTTTTTGTGCTCGCATTTTATCTCTGTGTGTTTTTTCCACTTGAGACAGAATTATGTACTGAAGAAATCAGAAAGGTGCTTTGTTTGCTTGTGTTTTTAATATAATTGAATAACGGTTTGGGAAGTGGAAACTTCTGAGGAGCATGTGAATTCACCGCACCCTCAGGCTAATCTGTCTTCTTTGTAGATATCAAGAGTTCTATTCTTTTACTGTTTTGTTTGATACGTCTACAAATGTTGTGATCAAAAAATGCCAGTCTTGATGTTTTAAAGACACATTTGATTAATTGTTGAGGAAATTTTCAATTTAAAGAAAACTTGAATACACAGTAAGTTAGTAGGTCGATCGACAATTTGACTCTCGATTGAGCGGCCTGTCTCCTGACGAGAGCTTTGGGCGTAATCAGTCGTGTCCAATCGAAGGCCGAGTGTTAAAAGGAGAGAGGGAGAGGATTTAAAACTTTTCCAAAGACGTTCTTACAATCAGGAAGAAAACAAAGCTTCAGAGGAAGGTTCGACTCTGGTTTCTCATTGATTGACGAGCATGTGAGCCGCCTGCAAACACCGTGGAGTGGAGTTTGGCCTCGCTGGAGAAAAAGATCAACTTTAAGACAGTAAGTTTTCCTCCTGGTCATCTGATCTGATCGAGTAGCGGAAAGAGCACAAACAATGGCAGAGAGCAGCCTCAAGCCTCCGGTTCGTTTCAGCCTGTGCTCCCTCCTGACCACATGTGGACACCGTGTGGAAGCTGTTCGTTTAGATCCGATTGATTTCCATTGTTGTGTCCAGCACAGGCTGCATCAGGCTTTCAGCATCATGCAGAAAAATGGGAAAAGTCCCGAAAAGAAACAAACAAACAAACCAGAGCAGCAGCATTAAAAGCCAAACTAAACAAATCCACCATCCTGTTTTTTTTTTAGATTTAAGTAGCCAACTGGGAAGCATTACAATGGATCAACCATTCCATTTTGTCATCATCAGAACATTTCTGGATTTTTATCAGATATTTCGTCATATATGTATATTTTCTTCATTCATCCTGATAATTGCAATACAGAAGAAAATGTGATTCACTCTCAGACTCTCTTAAATCAAACAATTCACCCAAGCTGTTGCCCTCAGGGATGCCTTTAAATCAACTGACTTGGAGCCAGACGAAGGATTCCTGTTCTCAGCTTCACCACTTAAGAACCTTTGACTCCTCCATAAGTTTGCTGTGACACAAGATTATGTACATTACGCTGCTTAACTTTAATACATGCTCCTAATTTGGTTTTAATGTGATATATTTTAGCCATTTTTCTTCAAATGTAGCAAGTAACTTTCTTCTTACTGTGTTCAAGGTGCATGACACAATATTTCTACACATAACATATATAACAGCTTAAAGCTCTGTAGCCTGTGAAGTCAGAGATTTACTCCAAGAGGATACAAAGAAAAATACACACGTTGACACTCGCAGATGTAACAAGTTCAAAAAGATTTTCTTGCTCAATAATTCCATGTATTTCACTTTGTGGGGCAGTTTAATATAGATGACCTAGTTTAGCATGATAGTTAATGTAGACAGTCGATTGTTACCACTCAATAGCAACACAAGATGTTTCTCTGTCATAGCTCGGAGTGCTTACTGGTGACTAAACCTTGATTTTTCCTCTTTACCAACAGTGAGCATCAAGCTATTGGACCTCAGGGTTTAAGAGGCGATCACCATGGCAACGCAGTTCAGTATCGATGATGCCTTTGTGTTGGATGGAGACGAGGAGGGAGCTGTGGCCGACGGTGAGGCGGAGGGATGGAAGGGCCAAGACAATGAAAAAGAAGGAGGAGAGATGACGTTCGGTCCACTCACTTTCTCTAAACCTCAGCCTCACCCTCCTCTACCTGCTGCCACTGGCTCCCCTGAACACAGTAACCTGAAGTATCAGGTACACATGCACCTTCTCTGCGTCCACATATAAAACTACAGAGCTCAACAGCATTTCTCATAATATTTTAACCATACAAGGTAGGGCTACCACAAGCTACAAGATAGCTTGTGGTAAAAGCATACAAGAAAAAAATTGTTTTTTTTCAAGATTTCAAGGAGAAATACTACACTACCCACAATCCTCAGAGATGAGGAAAAGGGTTAAAACGGCTAAAGCTCACTGCAACACGGTTGAAGAAAGAAGAAGTTGTTGGAAAGGGATCCATAGCAATGGTTTATGGGATGCGTAGTTTTTTTCCTCAAAATTTACACTATAAATATGGACATTTATCAAATAAGTTGTTTACCTGAATCTAGGACTGGGGGATAAAACATTATCAGTACTTATTACAATACAGTGTTCATCAATACCAATATAAAAAAGTTTAGAATATATAGATATGATACATAGGGTCTAAAAAGTTCTAAAATTCAGGTCATTGAAAAAGGTCTTATCTGTGTTAAAATATTTCACACTTGGTCTAAAATATGTTTAGGGTAGATCATATTTATTTAACGCTACTTCCATCAAGCTTTAAATGTGTTTCTTTTTAAAGAGAAATGTTTTGGTGACATTTATTGTGATCATCATTGATATTGACTGATGTAAAATGTTTAATATTGATATCCTTTTTTCTGTAGAATCTGGAAAATGAAGACGCCTTTTGCAACAATGGCAACTCCTCTTTCAATAACTTTTTTAAAATCAGGTGGGTGCTCGGTGAAGGACTGTTGATGTTCTTTTGTTAGTTTGTTTTTATTGCTTCTGTTTCCAGGACGTGTTTGTTTGAGTGTGATATGAAGTCTGTTTCTCTCTCTTCACAGTGACCCGGCCACACTGTCTTACTGCAGCTCCCAGTGGTCCTTCAGCACCTTAAGTTCCTACACACATCTTTCTGCACACTGCTGTGGGTGAGTTGAACTGAAACACACACACACACACACACACACAGACACACACCCACGCACACAAACAAACAAACACAAAGTTACCTTAAAACCCTGTGTGTTGCTCCTCAGGTGGGTGTCCCATCCACTGGTGAAAAAGAACAGAAGAGTTGTACTTGCTTCGTTCCTTCTCCTCATAACTGGAGTTGGTGAGTCATCCAATATGAAATATCAAGCAATATATTCTGATGTGATTATACTACATATTTGAATCAGTTGATTTTCTACCATTTGCTGCTGTTCTCGACATGTTTTCTTAGATTTGACTTTGTTATTGACAGTAATAATGTCTGATCACACTTTGTCTCAGACTCATCTGTAAATTTGACATCAACAGATGCGTCACTACAATCTAAAACAAATATTTAAAAAGGGCAGTACCAAAGGCATGTCGTATGAATCTGTCAACATGCTCCATTATTTTAACATAGACATGCTGCTTCACATTCACTTGAATGGGAAAGAGGGAAGTTTGGACCCTGTACAGTGGCTTTCTTCCAATTTCTCCCAATCCTAATAACACACTTTACATCGTTTGTTTGTCAGCTCTTATTTTCACAGGTGTTGTCATACAGCTGAATCCAAATGCAGGTCAGTAAGAAATATCATCATTGAATCTGAATCCGCTTTATTTACCATGTATGTGTAGACACCCGCTAGAAATTTGACTCTGGTGTAAGTCTCACTCTGTGTAGTTGCACAAATACACACACAGTAAAAAACAGACCTACAAAATAGCTGACAAAAAAAAACATGGCCACCATTTGCAAATAGAAAGTGAAGTAGTTTTCTGAGAACAGAAATGACTCAACACTTTTTTTAGGCCAAATTCAAGTGTGATAGAAATGATTAAAACATTGTTAACAAGTACCTCATGCTGAATGTGTCTTAATTGGGTATTTTTAAAGAAATTTGCTGCTTCCAACTTCAGTAACGAAATCAAAGGAAACACAGTAGATTGCTCTATGAGCTAGCAAATTAGAATTATGAACCCGAAAAACACTTAAACGTCTTTGTATTTCCTGCTATACAGACTCAGTCTGTTGATGACCATGTTATCTTGCATTTTATTGTCCCTTTGACAACACAACACTTTGGTTGGAGGCAAAGAGACACCAGGTTGTCAAGGCCAAAGTTCTTTTGATGACACGGTGCAATGTTGTGTTTCGTCAACCCACCAGTCAAGGCCAAACTCTCCCACTCGTCTTCAAGCTCTAGTTTGTGTGAAGAGTCAGTGCAGGAAAAACAGAAGCATGCAGGACTGGTGAGCCTGTGGGTTACAGATGAGGGTCATGATTTTTTGATTATCCACATGACAAAATTGTTGACCTTTCTCCTTCCTTATGCCTGTGGCGTTTTTTTCGCATACATAGACTGTACAGTAAGTAGTACACAAACTAATAGTTTGATCATTGTCAACTAATTATTTTGACAGCTAAGGTTTACTCTGCAACAAATTCTGCGACTTTATGGTGCAATGAATAACCTTTGCTGAAAAGGTTGTGTTTTTCTACTGCGTTTGTTTGTTTGTTAGATAAGAGGATTGTGCAAAAACTGCTGGACACCTCCACGAAACTTGGTGGGAGGATGTGGTATGGGTCAGGAAAGAACCTTTTAACTTTTGGTGCGGAACAGGGACCGATCCAGGATTTTTCTTGATGAACAAATGTGTCTAATGACTCATTCTAATGTGGCCTTAGCTGTGGCCTGTTTTAATTGAAGGAGACTGTTGGACCTTGGCGTAGGTATGCACTCCAACTTAGTGCCCTTCTAGTTGGTTTTAATAGAAAGACAGAAATAAAACCTGAGGAATGAATGACTGAACAGGACATTTTCCAGGTCACAGTAGGTAGATTTTGTTGCCAATGGACAGGACCAGGCTTGAAGTTCCCCTTCTCTCCTTTCTCTTTTCTAAGATAAATGGCTGTTGCATCACAATTCCTGTACATACATGATAGTGCAATGGATCTTATCATGTAATTCCCAGCAACAAAGCAAATACTGAAACTGAAAAAAAAAAAAAATTTCCTTACAGGAGTTTCAAGTGCCATTTTCTTTGTTCCCGGATTTCTTCTCTTCATCCCTGGAGGTAAATGGACGATTTAGTTCCGAAAACTCATTTTGCATGGTTTTAACAGTTTGGATAAATACATGCTTTGTAATGTTGACAAGACCAGTATCATTCCCTGTGTGCCCTCCAGTGTACCATGTGATATACATCAGCTGCGCTGTCCGAGGAAGAAGAGGCTTCAAATTGTTCTACCTGCCTTATTTTGAAAAATGACATTTTATGAGACACTAGTTTTGTCTGTTGTCTTAAAATGAATTGTATTTTGTCACTTGTAACAAAACATTGCTGTCACATGTTTCACATTGTTTTTTCTTGTCATTGTTATGACCACTAATTTAACCACTCAGTGTCTTGAGTATGTTTCCACTAAATGAACTGACGTTGTACATGAAAAAGAAGGAGACTGGTCTTGCCTGTGTTTTTCTTGTGTGAATAATGACTGTGAAATTACAATAAAACTTTTGTATATTTTAATTTCTGTCGGTTTAAACAGTTTTTTTGAGCAAACTCAGTATGTCTCACTACAAACTGTGGAGTCGGGGAGAGTAAATCATGCAGCTCAGTCCAGTGAGCTGCTCAGGTAAGGAATAATCTACAGTGTGAGTCATGGACATTAGAGAACATGGTAGTTCTGTGTGCTTGACTTTTGTCGACTCTCAGGACTCTGTCTGTAGAGTTATAGATTGAGTGTCGCTTCACTCCTTTTATTGCAACTGAAAGGGCAAAAAAACATCTCTCGTAATTCTTGTCATTAAAGTGTAACTACTTTTTCTCAGGATAATGGTTCTTCAATTGCAGTTACAGATCTCCAGTCCTGGCCCCTGGGGTTCAAGAGCCCTGCTACTTTTTCAATCAAGAGCTACTTCTCTCCTGAGTGCCAGGTTTATCCCTGTAGGAGAGAGCTGAAGTATGTTCTGTCCAGTGGTCACTACATTATAATGTTTAAAACAAGTGAATCATCAGAGTCTAAGCTGCATTTTGATGTTGCAGCTGGGGGAAATTGAGCGTTCTTTGATTTGTGTAATGTATTTTTTAAAAGCTCATCTTAGAGCTGGGTGATATGGCCAAAACCATCAGTCAATATTGAAAATTATCAGGATAAATGTCATTTTATAATTTATTTTAGTGTGATTGGCTGAAACAGCAAAATATTTTACAAATTCTAAAGTAGATCAATTATGTGATATACCACCCCACTCTGCTTCCCTTGTATATAAGCAAAATGTATATTAAACCTTTGTTATATTTCTGTAAAAGTGCAGTTTTTTTGGAAACACCCCACTACTATGAAATGTGTAAGACATGAATGGCTGTGTGAAATAAAACTAAAGTGACCAACATATGATTTTTAGGGCCCGAGCACTGACAGGCACTGACAGGTAAGGCCCTATTGAAATTGTAAGGATTATTATTATTTTTATTCAGGCAAATGAATTGGCTTTTTGAGGGCTTTAACATGCTCAAATTCTTACCATAATTTGCAGAAAGTTAGAAAGTGGTAATAATAACTCTTACAATTTCAATAGGGCCTCACTGTCTGTCAGTGCTCGGGCCCTAATAATAAAAATAAAGAAAAAGTCTCTACCCTCTACTATTCACAATTCCGCAGTCTGCGTATGGAGGGCGCTCTGGGCCGTAGCCTGAAGTGACGTCACACTAGGCGACCACCTTCGGCGAACAGCGTCATCAGTCGTGAACGGACTCGGGAGAAGGATGGAGGAAGAGGCACGGAAGCTTCTCGAAGAAGGAATAAGCAAGAAACTGGTCAGTCCTGGAAAAGGAGAACCGCCGATCTTCCCCAATGGCACCAAGGTAAAAAACACACCGTGCACGGCTGAGCAGGTTTGGCGTGGGCCCCCATTGTAGCTGAAGAAGTGCGACGAAGCTCGTTAGCTGTGATGCTATCTGGCTAACACATTAGTAAGCTGTCAGTTGGATTCGTTTCACCGTAAAAACCTTGTGCATGAATACGTCTGCGCAGTGTCGGGGCTCTTCCGCCTTTGTGCTGATTTAACGTTACATATAATTATGGCTTCATTGTTTGTTTTAGCTGCCTTCGATTTTTTATCCAGATTTTTTCATCTGATGAGAAGAAAGGGGGTGGGACAGGATGGCGTGTGTTTATGAGTGCTGATTGGTTAGTATGCTGTGTCAATCAAACCTATGTCGCTGTGATTGGTCGGAATGCAGCAGAGCGCGTTCCGGGCCTGTCTGAGAAGCAGTGATGGCTCTTTTGTTTCTTGTAAACAAGCTGCGTGGATTTCGGTGTTTTGAACAGGGCGATGACACAATGCGTATTTTAATCGTACTGTTCTATGGAGCTTCGTTTAATTTAATTTGATTTAGTAGCACTTACATGACACTTTGTAGTTATGCTTTTGTACTTTCTTGATTCTTGTTGTTCTGGGTTTGTACCCTCATGGTTGAATGCACTTACTGTAATTCGCTTTGGATAAACTCAACGAAATGATATGTATTGTAATGTTTTGATTCCTGCTTCGCCAGGTGGTCTTCCACTACCTCACCCGCCTCTGTGATGGCACAGTGCTGGACGACTCCAGAACCATGGGGGGGCGCAGCAAACCCATGGAGCTCATCCTGGGCAAGAAGTTCAAACTGGCCGTGTGGGAGAGGGTGGTCATCTCCATGAGACAAGGAGAAGTGGCCGAATTTACCTGTGAGACCCAGGTTTGTGAAGCTGGATGTGACATGGTGCTTATCTTGTTCCTCCTCAGTGTGCTGACTCTCTCTCTCTCATTCTCTCCTCCCCCCCAGCACACCTCGCTGTACCCACTGGTGTCCCAGTCCCTGAGGAACATCAGTGCTGGTAAGGACCCGCTGGAAGGCCAGAGGCACTGCTGCGGCATCGCCCAGATCCACTCCCACCACTCTCTGGGGCACAAGGACCTGGACAAGCTTCAGGCCAGTCCGCAGCCTCTGGTCTTCTCCATCGAACTGCTGGAGGTGAGGAGGCAGGGAAGAGCCGAGGGTTTAATATACCTGGGGACGTCTTCATTTATTATTAGGACTGAGTGTTGTTTAATTCTTTTCCATTATGGTATCAGCACAATACCTGAGTTCTGATATCAATTCCAATACCTTTTTTTAGATTACAATTTGAGAAATATACCTTTTTTTCTACAAATCTGGTTAATTCATGTAACAAGAAATGAAAATGTAAGAAATGCAAAATGTCAGATATTGTCAAAGCAAAGGAAGCTTGAGGAAAACGTAGCGTAAATAAATGTTACAAATAATTAGGATATAAAAACTTCAAACTTCATCATATAGCTGCTTAACTAGCGATCAAGATAAAAAATCTGACCAAAAGTATAATGCCAGTTTTGCAATCTATGAACAACCGACACGTTCAGGTCATTACCAAAAAAGTATATGATACTTAGCCCCATTTGCATTGCATGAAAGATATTTCTGATATTTACATATGTAACTAGAACATTGGAAACAGCTATGATCCTGAATGAACAACGCTGTGACACAGATGTTTATTCAACCCCCTTTAAGATGGGATTCCTTACAGGGATGATGAAATGAATTGCATAATTGTTTCATGGCCTACATTTAGAATCCTGTTAATATAATACTGTATATATTCTATCTTCATTCAGTGATGTTTTTGCTCCAGTGTTACCCTCCTACAGTAAAAGCGGCAACTACCACTGATCTCCTGTCTCTTTGCTCAGGTTCTCACTCCGGGGTCGTTCCAGCTGGACGTGTGGGCCATGTCAGACACAGAAAAACTTGAGCTTGTGCCTCAGATCCACGAAGAGGGCAACGTGCTCTTTAAAGAAGGTCAAATTAAGGAGGCTACTGAGAAGTACTACAATGGTATCGCCTGCCTTAAAAATCTACAGATGAAGGTTTGTGGACAGTTCATCCTTTGTTGATCACTACAGTAGACATCAATACACAAATTATATTTTTGTACTGAATCTAAATATCATATTACATTTTCTGATTGTTGTGTGTATCAGTTGTTGGAACTAGAGATTCACAGCTTTGATGCAGTTCATTTGCCACACAATGCTTTCAAATGTCTAAAACTCCTCTTTGTGGCCTTTCCCTTTTCTATCAGGAGCATCCTGGAGATGAAGCGTGGGTGAAGTTGGACCTCATGATCACACCTCTGCTCCTCAACTTCTGTCAGTGCAAGTTACTCACAGGGCAGTACTACGAAGTCATTGAACACTGCTCATCCTTGGTCTTCAAATATGAGGGTAAGCTTAAGTGGTTGGTGCCACTTAATGATTTCACACAAGAAGAAGTCTTTTTGGGATTGGTATAGATTTACTTTTTCTTTCCTTGCAACCTTTTCCAGCTGTAGTTTCTCTTCATGTCTCTAGATATACTAACAATTATATTAATAGATTAATTTACTCCTTAAGATTGTCATTTAGCAGGTATGTTGTGGTTCCTGAGTCTACCTGACACATGTATTATAATGTATTGGCTGCACAATGTGGCCTACATGTACTTGCTTTTACTTTATCCTGGAAGCTTACATTCAATCTCACATACATTAAGTTGTGGAACCATGTTCTCTGACTTTCATTAATTTACTCCCTCTCTTTCCGAATAGATAACGTGAAGGCCTTCTACAAGCGAGCTAAGGCCCACGCTGCAGTGTGGAACCAGACAGAGGCACGAGCAGACTTTGCTAAGGTGCTGGAGTTGGACCCCTCCCTGGGACCGTCTGTAGCCAAAGAGCTGAGGGCCATGGAGGATAGGATCCGCTCCAAGGAGAAGGAGGAGAAGGGTCGCTACAAAGGCCTATTCGACCACAACGCACCCCCAGCAACTGCCACTACAGTCAGTCCACTTTGAGTTTCTTTAGTTCGTTTAATATGACATTGAAATGTGAGGCATAGGATTTAATGGATAGTTTTAATCGAAACATCTCTTATGTTGTCCTCCTCCTCACAGGGTTGAATCTGTCATTGGGTTGAAAACAAGTGGATGTCTGTGAATTTCAAGATGGAGGAGAAACAGTGGACACTGCTGGTGTTTTAGCTATATCCATGATGCACCCAAGACAAACACTCTTCCACCTTGTCCTCTATGGTCGCACTCTCACGCGGTCAGGTTGTACATAGAAACAATGCACCCACAATTCATCAAGGTGCAGTTTGCAATTCAGCCACGATTCAGTTTTCAATTGGGACACATTCACTTTAATGAAATTTAAAAGTCCCATTCTGACCGTTGCCAAGCAGCACCAGTCATTCCGAGCATTGTGGTCTTGAATATAACAAAAAATTTCAATTACTCACTGAACCTTTTCAAGTTTTTTAGAAATTATATAATTATTGGCTGACTTGTCAACAGTAATGTTACCTTCAGATACACCTAGCAACAGCCTTCACAGGAATTCCTAGAGATTTTTGTTTTTCACTTTGTGCAATGTCATTATTTTGCAATTTCTATACCAAACATCAATTTGCCACTGTATTAGAAACAAGTATCTTACACACATACTGTTAAATAACTTTAGCTGTGGGATAATTATTTTTATTACCTGTAACCTCAGGCAAACAAAGAGAATTTACAAGTGAATGTTCTCCTTTTTTTTTTTTTTGCACAAGGAACACGATGTACTCTCGTGAACACCTCTGCCTTGCACTGTCAGAGATTGTTTTCTGTCTTGATCAATAGACCCCAACAGGAGGCCATTATCTCCTGGGAGAAGCAACTGGGAAACTGAGCGGTCTTTGACAATCACTATGTAACCCACGTGGAATTGATCCCTTTGCTTTCTCCTGTGTTCTTGTTTCGTATATATAAGAAATCCTACCATTATGTTGTTTTTGTCAATATATATTCATCAATAACCCTTGGCATCTCTTCCACCTGGCCGCTGTACTACGAAGCTTGTTCACTTCTGATCACCACAGAACCTTTTTGTTGAGCGGGTCACCTGCTCCTGAGCAGGTTATGTGGGAGATAAGGGATCAATCAGTATAAAAGCACCGGCCACTGATAAATCAATTTCCTTGAAACATCAGCGTTCTTAGACGGTCTCTGAGGAGGACAAAAGTCAACAGACAGACAAAATCCGTTTACCTACTCTGATGAGTACCTTTATGAAATATATATATTCTCATCAGAGGGAATAATACACCTTTGTCAGCTGGTGGAGGCAACAGAAGCAACCTAACACATAGGAACAATGTGTTCACAGTAACAGACTGTCTGCATCGCTCTAAGTTTCTTTGGGAGCAGTGGGATAACCAGACAGTTTTATATTTTCATCCTTCCCTTTAAGTAGGTTTATCCTATGAATTTAAATATGTATTAGGAATGGGGGATAGAGTTTACAGATTTACCTTGTGAGCGCCCCCATCCCTCCCCTCTCTCTTTCTCTGAGACTCTGAACAATCAGCCCTCACCATAATGACAGTACACTGTTGAGTGGTGTGCACGCTCCTTAAAGGGAAGGATAAAGGCCATTTAAAACAATGTCTGGTAGGTTAAGCCAATCGCTGATGCCCACACTCCCAGTCAGTGCAGACAGTGTGTGTCAAACCAAAGCTCATTATAGAGGCTACACCACGTGAGTAAGTGAAACGTTTTGTCTCTCATCCAAAAGGCTTCTTCACTTAGTTCAACAGGTCTTTTAGTAAAGAGCACATTCATATTTCGTGGCCCTTAGTTATTTATCTCCTTCCCATCCAAAATTATAACTATATATATATTTTATGTCACACAATCTTTTTTTCCCAAATGTAACTTACACATTCACACAATTAAGAGATTTTTTTGCCATCTGTCAATCCTGTATTTACCAGCTGTGACTGTTTCTTTTAGTCGGGATAATGTGTTTGTTCTCCACCTCTTTTTGTAATGTAACAGTTGCTCCTCATTGTGAAATATGCTGCTGCCAGTTATACGCGTCCATGTCTGTGATTGGTCATGCGCAGTAAACACCGCCCCTTTTTATGTGTACACGTTCAGACCTTGACGAGGCAAACCCGAGTTGACTTAACCAGTTGATAACCAGCTTCTTGTGACCGCTTAGCCAGCCTGCGATGGTTATCCTGGGTATGTTGAGCTCGCTTCGTAGTACAGGCTCCTGCCCAGTAAGAGCTACGCTTACTGTTCATGTGAAGCAGTGTGTCCTTATCCTGAAGTGAGATGTTATTGCGGTTGTGATTATGTAACTCAAAATAAATGTTTATCCCAAACTTTGCATCTTCAAACATTTGATTTACAGTATGATTTTCCTGATCGAAATTCAATCTCTAACGTCAATGAACCTGAAACAGTTTTTTCATGTTATTTAATTAAGATATACATAATGAACTGCAAAAATCTGGTTTACAAAATTTCCGTACTAACAAATTGACTTGAGATGTACAGAGGTATTGGGTCTGCGAAACAACTACTGTGTGTTTACACTACATAATATGGTGAAAACAAAGGAAATCAGAAAACATGAAGTGGTTTCAGAGTGGCGTTCGGATTAGAAACTTGAGGACATGTGCAGTTTAAACTTTGCTTCTCTTAAATGGTGAACATTTTAAGAAAAGTCAGTCTTCTTGGTCAACTGCAATTATTGAACAAATACTATAAACATTCCCATCCAAGCTTTTTCCCACGACTCTACTTAAAAATGTGTTTTCCCAGTGTCTACTTAAAAATGTGTTTAAATTCCCCACACACTTATTTCAAAGTAGATACAAAACTGCGTGTTGCATACACCTCACAGGTCACAGAAAAACAGAACCGGATTCAGGGATCAGTGAAGACAATAAGGATTTTCTGCACCTATAAAAAGCCAAAACATGGAAGGATAAAGAAAAAGGCGGTAAATCAGACAATGACGAGGGAGGGATTTTACAGGGGAAGGGTGCAGGGAGCTTTTCCAAAGGGTTATGTGCGGGCGCTTCTTTCCGTCTCTGCCAGACACTCCCTGACAAGTGCACGGGCGTGGATTATCCCTGGAAAAGACAAACACATGGTGAAAGAGGTGTTCAATCAATAATTCAGCATTAATAATTTAGATTAACCAAAATAACATGTACCTCTCTTTAGCCTCTCCATAGCGCTCTTGCTCCCAGCGTACGTAGGCCTGATCTCACGGCTCATCTCCTCGATGACAGATAGGAGCTCGCTGTAAGTGGACCCTTGTGACACTTTGACAGGCTGATGGTGCATTTTTCCCCAAACGTGGGATTTTTGGGGAGAACATAAAAAGCTATTACGATTTGTCAACAGCACAGGTGAAGAGAAAAAGCAATGAAAAAGTATCAACTCTTTTCAGTCATGGAGTGATTGCGCAGTCGTCCCTATTTTCTCTGGAGGAGGTGCCTGTGTGAGTGAGATGCTCCACAGTTTCTATGGACTGCCTCGGCCCCACACAGCGGGGTATCCCCCGTTTGATTGATTCTTTTGGGAAGTGAACACATCTGTGCAGAGAAGCTCCCGCTGTGTTGTGCATGTGTGAAAGGCAGACTCAGGGTAAACTGAGTTGCCAATCTGTCAGATTTTACCCACAGGTCATATCTGAAAACGGCTTACATGACAGGACCAGCGTAGCTTAGCCAGAATCACAACCAAGGACATCTACACATTCATGGAATTTGCTGTGGTGTGTTTTTGCAATATAAATATATAAAATGAAATAAATATAAATAAAAAAAATAAAAAAAGTAGGAAACAAAATAATGTATACTAGAAAATGCTATAGGCAAATAAAAAAATGTAGTTATTGTTATTGTAAAGTGTCAAAGTCACATAGGGACATCAGAGAGTTTGATCAAGACACTGATCCTTTTAAATTATACAACAGAACATGTAACTGTGACAACACCACTCAGATTAGTCATTTATCTGCCTTACAGAGGAAACAACTCTTTATTAGTTCTACATTGACATGCTCTCGAATCAAATATATTGCTCCATTCTAATAACATTGTATTTTTATGCTTTTTAGATTAGATTCTCAGCTTTCCCATGTAGATTACATGCATGGAGCCTTTTGGCACCGTCAGTCTTTACTGTGCTTCATGAGCAGAGCATGCCTGAAGTGATACATTGACAGACATGTTTGGCTCAACTTTTCAATGTTATAGAATCAAACGCATGAACCTGACTGAGCGTCTGTTTTGTTGGTTGGTGCAAAATTAGAAACCCGCTACGCACCAACAATTTAACAAGACAATCGCAAGTAAATAAGACAGAAAATAAAGGAAAAGTCCTTCAGGAATCCACCATCCAGTTCATGATATAACAACGAATAAATCAATGAATTAGAAGAGTCTGACAAAGCCACGATATCTAGTATAATTTCTACATTTTAACCTACATAAATACGTAATTAAGACTGGCAGGGTTTGGTCACTTGTTTACCTTTATGTGCAATATATATATAGTGTGCTCAAAGTGTAGGACACAGAACAGTATGGATTAGTGGATTGCAGACCTACCTGCACAAAGCCCATGGAGGGTGGGCCGAAGTCACTGAACGCCGGCCTAAAGCTGGATGATGAGGGGAGAGAGGGAGAGGGCACGGACGAGCCTGGACAGAAGAGGAGAACAGATATTAAACACTAAAGAGGGAACAAAAACAAAAGGATTAACCTGCTTTCTGCAACATTTGACTCAAGCTACCTTCGATTTATGCTGAACCTGTCAACGCATTCATAGCGGCTGGCCAATAATGAATGAGCGCCTTTAAGGCTGTGTGGTGTCAGACTACCTGGGGGAGTGTGGTTGGAGCCGGATGGCGCGGGAGCTATGGGTTTGTAGCTCATGGCGATGTCAGAAGGCAGCTCCCCGTACGACGAGCCGCTTCCTTCCGTCCCGTCAACCCGGTGCTTATACAGCTTTACTGGTGGAGATGAGCTCCTTAGAGCTGATGCAAAGAGAGGAAGGCGGCATCAAGTTTATATATTTATCATCAGAATAAGTGAAAGGAAGACACAGGTTTGCAATCATCAAAGCAGTGATTTCATAGTGAGTGAATCCAGCTCTAGGCTACTTGTGTGTCTGCAGCTCATTTTGAACTTGTGAAGATTTGGGGTTTGAGCTAAGTAACGCTCTCTGTCCTTTACTTCTTCAACGCTCAGGTCATAAGACTTTAATATTACATTTACAATGTATGATAGCAAATAGCAACACAGGAGTGTTTAACACCTTCCAATCCAGCTTTGGCCAGATGCTGCAGAAGACCTGCAACTAGTCTCCTGCACAAATGGCTGCCAGAGAGGGTTTGAAGCTACTGCTGCTTCCCAGGCTCAGGGACACATTTCTTGTTCTGTGTTTACCGATCAATCCTAGTTGTACAGCCTACTGAGTGTGGTTGCTGCCCACGTGTCACCATGTACAGCCTTGACTGTACCCACAGTGGCTGCACATGATATGATCATGTCAACATGGACCAGAAACCTCTGCAACAAACCAAGCTGGGCCCTCAGCGGTATTAGCATGGTGTTCCTAATAAAGTGCTCAGCTTCCATTCAAAGCTGTGACAGCCTTTGAATGGAGCCAGAGTAGAGTTGTCCTTCAGCTCTGATGGGGATCTCCTCTGGGGACCGGCTGCTGCTCAGAGCTTTGACAACACGGAGCCCCTCAGTGTGTGTGTGGGGGGTGAAGAGGACCCGAGCGGAGCCGTGAACCTTGAGAGGAAGGAGCCCAGCTAACCACTGCCGGGTAGCATTAGCTCGTTAAGCTAGCTGTCACCGGTTAGCACTAACATCCACAGTGGACCGGCCGAGCCCGGGTCCGGCAGCGGAGGGGGTTCGTCCAGACACCGGGACAGCGACGGAACCTGTCTCTGCACGTGTGGGAACCGCGAGGCGACCCCCGGGGTTTCTTACCTTTGTACGAACGGTGGTGATCCGCTGTGGACGTTAGTCCTGCTCCTTCCTCTGTGAGTCTGCGGCTGCGCACAACTGACGCGTAGTGTGTAGAACCGTTCTCTCGCGTTTCCTTCCATATGATTGGCTGAGGGAGCAGCCTATGACGTCTGCTCCACAGGAAGTCGTCACAGGGAATCACCACAGCAACAAAAATCAAAAACGGAATACATGTGTATATCAAATATATTATGTTAATTTATTTTATTTTAATTATCATTATTAATCGGTATATTTCACATTAACTAAGCAAGGTTTTTCAAGCTTCATTCTATTATCTAAATGTTGTGGAATTTCATTTGATTTATTAAAATTAGACCATATTCACTATTCATAGTGGACTGTGGATATATTCTGATTTGTATTTGATTCTATATTGCCAAAAATATATATAATCAATACAAATTGAAAAAGTATTCATTACAAAACAGTGCATAATATATATCCCATCAAAAACTCATGATTTATATAAGAAAAGTGAATTCTGTGAGCCTGATGAAAGAACAATTTAACACACAGAGGAAAAACAAAACCTTATCTTTTAATAGTGATATTCAGAATGTCTTAAAAAAAAGTGAAGGTACCAGTCTTATTCAAAGAATATGCTCACAGCTTTCTCACAGATTCTCTTCAGTTTTTACTAAATCTCATTAATACAAATATTAATCACATTTTTATACAATAAACATATATCATATATTATTACTCACTATAAGGCTGATGATTTAATGTTTGTCTTTGATTTACATATTAAGTGTATGGCATATTTGAATGAGTAGGAAATATATCAAATCCATATTGTAAGTTAACAAAAATAAATTCAGCTTTGCACAGAGAATAAAGATTATAATTAAAAAGTACATGAAATAGATATACCAAAAACATTTGGCAAATTATCTTGTATACTTTCAGTCCAGCACATTTATTTGTTCATTTTAGACACTATTACTTTGCAGATAAAGAAAAATTGTCTTAATACAACATTTAATAAAGATGTTAAATATTCCCATGGTTATCCTCAAAACGGCAAATTGACCACATCAGTATACAGTATCTCATTATGCTGGTTTTGTCAGTCAGCCATTATAAGATCACTATCTTTTAGACTAAGCAAAACACTGTTGGTCACCTCTTAATCTATATATGCAAGGCCATAGCAGAAATCATGATTATCTAACACATGTTTTCGACAGGGGGGGAAAAAGGCAACTATGGGTGTGCTGAAGTTGGTAGTTGCAAATTGAATCTTTCCTCGGAGCATGTAAACACATGAATGCAGGTGTCACCAAGAGAGAAGTGAATCTGACCTCATTATTGGTGAAGAAGTGTGATGCTGAGAGAGTGTGAGAGATGGAAAGAGGAAATACACTTTCTCAGGGCTCAAGCTATGTGTGTACTCTCCAACAAAAGAGAAGAAATTGGCAATCAGGACCCTGAAGAATATACAGCAGTAGAAAGAGTACTGGAAAACTGCACTTAACTCAATGTACGGAATGCATTTTAAACATAAACTGTGAGGCTTTGATCACCCTGTTGTGATAGCAATATTTTTGAATATGTTTTTAAAACACAAAATACAATTGATGGTACAGTCTCTGCCTTAACCCATTAAACACGTTTGGATTGAACAAGTTATCTACTTGTATTTTATGAGTTCATCTTAAAATACACAAACATTCCTCCAACAGCCTGAATTGACGCAAACACAAACCAGTCAGCTGCCACATAAAGAGACTTTTAGTGTGAGCAGCCTTTTTAATATGGCAGAGTTTGTATACACGTCGCTGCTGACTGGGCGACACCCCGACACACGCACCAAATGAGAGAAGCCTGTTGCAAACTGTTTTAAGCCAACCCGGAAACCACAGCACATTTTGAGATCGAATGTGTTCCTGCTCACAGTCACAGTAGTCATCATAGTTCATAGCTATCGATATTTACGAGTTCATGAGCACCGCAGCAAGTCTCCATGAATTTAACAATATTAAGCTATATAAATCAAATAGTCTGTGACTTCTTAAAGAATTAACGGCATAATGAAGCTACAGAAAAGGTGCAGTTGTATTAACAAGATAAACTCCACAGCAGCTGCAGATGATGAAAACAGGAAAAACAAGAAGAAAAGAAGATGTAGTTGTTATCATCAGTCTATGATTTTGCTGCCCATTTCTGCTTCGTGACCTTTTTTTAATCAGTGTTTTAGAGGGATAGAGGGTGAGTCAACACAAGTCATTTTAGAAAAAAATGAAAACCAAAGGGCAATGGCACATCAGAGGCTGCACTGTTATAAAAGCACTTGATACTATATTGAATAAAGGTTGGTGGATATACATGCACATCACGTACCTGGATCAAAGGTTTAGGTCAACACCGGCAATATATCACATTAAGAGAGGTTGAAAGTATTTCTCCATGGAGCAGTGTTATTGATCCCATTTGTCTTTCATAAGCCTGCTAGAATTGAGACTTGTAATTTGAAAGCTAAGATGGCCGTGAGAAAGGATTTACATGAAATAAGTTTTCTAAAACTTGGTCTTTATATTTTCTCCCACATGGTTTCATCAAATTGTCAGTAGACTTCAGCATGCCACTGTTAAAAGAGAGAAAATTAAGTGGGTGACAGGAGAGGATGGAAATTAAAACAGGAAACCAGCAATAGACGGATCAGTATTCAAGTGTGGAGTAAAAGATGCAAATATTGTAATGTCATACCCAAAGGATGAACCACCAGTAATTTATCATTATTGCTTACAGCAAGCAAAGTTAATGTTGAAGCCAAAGTACCAATCTCATGAAAAAATTCAGTAAAAGTCACAAATTCAATATTATGCGGTATATAAACTAAAATGATCCAATGTAAGAGTACGCCTGCATTAAACTGAGGACTGTGGGGGATCAGGTAAAGTTATACTATAGCACTGGTTTCAGAAATAGTGTAATACTTAATAATTTTGATATTTTGGATAATCTGGTATTTTTCTGTATAACAGATTATCATAAATATCGGGACTTTGAAAACATTGTGTAACAAACTGAGTCTATTCTGAAGAAAACCTCAAAGAATTATTAATTTTGTGGAGGAGGAAATGTTTGGAAGTGGTTGCCTGTGAGGCATCTGTATGATATTCAAAGATGTTTCGTAGATTCACAAGGGGATTGAGCAATAAAAACATCATTCAAAATTCTATTTTAAAGATGTTGGAATGCAGCACACGCTGCACATTGAATCTCAACCCTCCACTGTGCATTCTTCCATCACATGCACAGATAATTCCCAGCATGTGTGCACGTGTGTAGTGTGCAGGACTAGTTAGATTAAGATCGTTTTTTGTCCCAAACACATGCACAGACATGCACACTCATGCAAGGAGGGAAATTTAACCTCTGCTCTTAACCCATCTGGTAAGATGTCAGGGAGCAGATAGACAGGGTAGGGAGAATCCTCTTCGATTTTTGGACAGATCAATCCAGGTTCGTCTTTTTGTTGTTTCTCCGTGGAATCGAACCAGAGACGAACCAGAAACCTTTTCTGCCCATAGTCCAAGTTTCTGCCACTAGTCCACCGCCTCTCAGGTAAGTTTCGATGATATTACTGGGGAAAATATATAAGCATGCTGATTGAGGATTGTTCATCTGTTCATCTAGCCTATTTTCATTAATTTATCCATCAATTGTAAAATATTTTTACAGACAATTCAAATTGTTTGGCTAACTATTTATATCTCTGGCATTGCATTAGTGTGTTTTTACAATTTTTTTCTCATCTTATTCTACAGAACAATGCCACGTGCACTATCTCATGTGTGGAGACATTTCACCCCATCCAATGTAGAAGGAAAGGCTGTGTACACTTACAAATACTGTGCAAAGACATATGTTAAGATTGACTCAACAATGCAGAAGCATATAGTCAAGTGCCCAAAGTTTCCTCAGGGCTCAAATCAGCCTATGACAAAACAAAATATTTATATTTATGTCTGTATATGACAAGGTAAATACAGTTAATATAAATTACCCACAACACTTCCAGTTTATTCCCATTAATTCCCATTAATTCCCGTATATTCCTGTATATTCCCGTTAATTCCCGTTAATTCCCATGGAAAGTTTCCAACTTTGAATATTCCCGGAATTTTGCAACCCTAGTCCTGATCCAGACTGGGTTGTTCTCTGTAGCCCCATACTGAAGAGGTATAGGCTGTTTATAATTGTTCTTTTATTACATTTTCAACATATCACTTATAATTAATTGACTCTAAGGATAAGATGCAGTTTGTGCCTCTCCAAGAGGAGAGCCATCCAGTGTCACTTTAATGAGGGCCCCCATATTGAGCAAGGTAACTTCACTATGACGGTTATTCCCTCCAATGTATTCGGTTCAGTCTCAGTTCCTGGGGCAGAACCTTGTTTGTACCAAGCTGAGTTTTAGGTTTATATTCTGGTCCAAAGTCTTACCATTATAATGTTCCTGATGGAGTGCTAGATAGTTTATAAATGTATTGAATGCAATACTACTGATGTATAATATGTCTACTCAGATACTCGACCATTACTGACAATAATTCATCAATTCATCTACCTTCCATTATGCTGCAAACTATTTCTTCTAATCAATGCTGTAAATACACTTATTTTTCTGAGGTTCCCCATTACACGTGGCATCTTTTGCACCTTGTAAAAGCCCTATGAGTCGAACTGTGATTTGTGAATATGGGCTATACAAATAAAATATTATTGAATGCCATCGAGTGTGAAAACCTTTTTTATTCTTGCCTTCAGAAATACAACCCTAACAGCGTGACCTGGTGATGTGTGTGTGTTTGTATGCACGTCAGTAATTTCTCTTGTTTTGCTGAAAACCTGGTCAGCAGGGGTAGGCTTCCTTCCATCGAAAGCTGCTGAAGGGCTCCGCATGAATTTCTCTTCTGTGAGGCTGAGATGTTGCGAGCGAGAGCGCGGCTCTACATGTCACTGACTCACATTGATTCTGTCAAGCTGGACCACGTCTGGCCGTAAACAATTTTATGAATGAATATCATAAGTAATTAAAAAAGTCTAAATCCACTGCTTCTATAACTGGGCAAAAAAGGTTGCAACCTAGCAGGTTGTTGATATAAGGGGGATCAGCAAGGAAGTAAGAGAGAAAGCTTCTCTGCAGATGAAATTGGTCCCAGTTTATTTCCATCTCAATAAAATGCCCTTGAAATAACAGAAACTCTGAGCTAATGACTTCAGACCAGGTTATTGTTGGTCAATTACACAAATCTTTCATGATAGCAACCATCCATCAACTGTACTTACAATGTTTAATGATAAATATGATAAAACCTTTTAGCATTGTGTTATCACATTAGAAAGTGGAGGCTACATTTGTATTGATTGAATTGATTGAATATTTATTTAAGCCTCGGAAGACACATTGAGGGATAAGACCCTCATTTTCAATGGTGCCGAGGGTACAATAAAAAAGTTGATACATTAAAAGTTAATACATTGAATAAATAGGAATGAAATAAATATGCATATATATATACACAGTAATACAAGGTATAAAACAATTTGTCAATAAAATACTATGGCAAAGTCAACTAGCAGTTACAGTCATTGCAGGAGAAGTCAGCTGTACATGAGACCAGACTCCAGAACTCCGTCAGTGAAACAAATGAGTGCAACTTTAAAGATTTTTGGACCTCATTCCAGATGTAGGGGGCTTTATAATAGAAAGCTGTCTTCCCCAAGTTGGTCTTAACACGAGGTACATACATTGAAAGCCAGCTCTGGGAGCGAGTATTGTGGGTATTAGAATTCCAGCTGATGAGAGAGGAGAGATATACTGGCATTAGCCCAATGATTGTTTTGTAAATATAAATCTTCCAATGACCATCCCTTTTTTCAGACAGGGCTGGCCAGCAGTGTTGGGGAGTAACGGAATACATGTAACGGCGTTACGTATTTAGAATACAAATTATGAGTAACTGTATTCCGTTACAGTTACAAATTAAATAGATGGTATTCAGAATACAGTTACATTGTTGAAATCAGTGGATTACATGACGGTACTTCTCGAGTTTATTCACTCTCTCGTAAATCCACCGGCGGCAAAGCCCCCAGGAAGCAGCTGGAGACCAGGGCTGCCGTAAGAGCGCCCGGACCCCGGCGGCGTGAAGGAGCCTCACCGCTACCGGCTCGGGACCGTTACAGGCCCGGGACCGAGGCTCTGAGAGAGTTCCGTCGCTACCAGAAATCTACGGAGCTGCTGATCCGCAAGCTGCCCTTCCAGCACCTGGTGAGAGAAGACCGACCTGCGCTTCCAGAGCTCCGCTGTCATGGCTCTGCAGGAGACCAGCGAGGCACGCCGGGTTCACACCGGACGCTGAAGCGCCGTGAAGCGCTGATAATATCACCCGTTGACCCAGTAGCATATGGTCACTTGTTTCTCCAACATTAACTGCAACAGCGTCCCAATTTAATTTCATCCATCTTCAAGAGCTTCTCCGCTGTTTGCTCCGTTCAATGTCGGGTGTCGAGGGTAAATTACGTATTCTCCGCCTCCCCCCCCTCTCTTTTTATCTTTATGAGTGCTTGTGTGTCTGTAGTGGATGGGCAGAGGGGGGCATTTAATAATGTGATCGGTAAAATTGGTAAAATTAAAACTCCAGGACAACAGAAGGGGAATACAAACTATGGGATGCATACTTTATCATTTATATCATATAATATGTCATCAATATCGTTTAAAATAATTTTTCAGTGTGTTTCATGGAGCGATACGCTCGCGTCAAGCGCAAAAAATAGACTCAACGCCGAAACGATGCTGCATGGCGCGAGACAGCCTTGGCGCAGGGGGGGGGGGTTCAGCCTCCGGTGGGACCCGCACAGAGGTGGGAGAGGATGGGAGCCGGACATCCAGCTGCCCTGCCGCATCTTGCGGAGAGAGAGTTTAAACTGCTGCTGCTCCACTGACTATAACAATGCCGCAATCACTGCAGCCCAACACTGCTGGCCAGCCAACCTTGTTATAGAGAGTACAGTGGTGTGTGCCATAGCCAGTGTTGGGAAGGATACTTTCAAAACGTATTCCGTTACAGAATACAGAATACATGCCCAAAAATGTAATCTATAACGTATTCCATTACATTAACTAATCTGAGTAACGTATTCTGAATACTTGGAATACTTCCGGTTTGTATTGCATTTTTTAAGTGTATGATTGCGGCGTTGTTATAGTCAGTGGAGAAGCAGCAGTTTAAACTCTCTCTCCAGCTGGATGTCCGGCTCCCATCCACTCCCACCTCTGTGCCGGCCCCACCGGAGGCTGAAGGACCCCCCCCCCCCCCCCCCCCCCCCCCTGCGCCAAGGCTGCCTCGCGCCGTGCTACGATCGTTTCGGCGTCGAGTTTATTTTTTTTTGCGCTTGACGCGAGCGTATCGCTCCATGAAACACACTGAAAAATGATTTTAAACGATATTGATGACATTTTATATGATATAAATGATAAAGTATGCATCCCATAGTTTGTATTCCCCATCTGTTGTCCTGGAGTTTTAATTTTACCAATTTTACCGATCACATTATTAAATGCCCCCCTCTGCCCATCCACTACAGACACACAAGCAGTCATAAAGATGAAAAGAGAGGGGGCGGGGGCGGAGAATACGTAATTTACCCTCGACACCCGACATTGAACTGAGAGAACAGCGGAGAAGTTCTTGAAGATGGATGAAATTAAATTGGGACGCGGTTGCAGTTAATGTTGGAGCAACAAGTGACTAAATGCTTTTATACTACTTGGTCAACGGGTGATATTATTAGCGCTGCCCGGCGCTTCAGCGTCCGGTGTGAACCCGGCGTGCCTCGCTGGTCTCCTGCAGAGCCATGACAGCGGAGCTCTGGAAGCGCAGGTCGATCTTCTCTCACCAGGTGCTGGAAGGGCAGCTTGCGGATCAGCAGCTCCGTAGATTTCTGGTAGCGACGGAACTCTCTCAGAGCCTCGGTCCCGGGCCTGTAACGGTCCCGAGCGGGTAGCGGTGAGGCTCCTTCACGCCGCCGGGGGCCCGGGCGCTCTTACGGCAGCCCTGGTCTCCAGCTGCTTCCTGGGGGCTTTGCCGCCGGTGGATTTACGAGAGAGTGAATAAACTCGAGAAGTACCGTCATGTAATCCACTGATTTCAACAATGTAACTGTATTCTGAATACCATCTATTTAATTTGTAACTGTAACGGAATACAGTTACTCATAATTTGTATTCTAAATACGTAACGCCGTTACATGTATTCCGTTACTCCCCAACACTGGCCATAGCGATCTCCTGTGATAAAACGCAGAGCAGAATGGTAAACAGCATCCAGAGATTTCAGTGTGCTGTGTGATGTATTTCCATAAATTACATCACCGTAATCTAAAACTGGTATAAAAACAGACTCAATAATGCGTTTTCTGGCTTGGAAAGTGAAACAGAACCTATTTCTATAGAGAAAGCCCAATTTTGTTCTTAGCCTTTTTACGAGTTGACTCACATGTGGTTTAAAATTGAGCTTCTCATCAACCCAAATGCCTAGGTACTTATAGCTGGTGACCCTTTCCAGAGTGGTACCATTTCTAGATGTATGAAAGCAGGAACTCAATATAATTTGGCAATTTTAACCTTAAAAAAACACTCTTCCATATACAACCCCTTCACTTTTCCAACCTCACTGATGGATGATTATTATTACTGATTTCAATTATCTGAGGGAAACTGGCAGTTGCAACGCTGACTGAGATACAGAAACACAGGTCAACACAACTCTCAGGTCCTGGTTCTCAAAAAGGGTTTATTGCCACTGGCCTGGTATATACAAGCTCCATGTTACGGCATACTGGGTATTTATTCCCTGTGTCATAACCTTCAGTACAAGATGTGGAGCTGTGCCTCCATCACAATCTCTGGGCCAATATTAGCTCAAATGTATGCCTCACTCAATAAGAGCTTTCATTTCAAGAAGTCCCATTAATGCCACAAGTTCAGTGCAGTTTGATTGAATTTAAGGGGACCTTTGGGGCTTGGCTAGGTATCGCCTGGAGATCTTCTGAGTACCATTAGTCATATATGGTAATTTGAAATCAAATGTAGCAGTAAGTTAACTGTTACGTTACCTACCTTATATAGTCTTTGCCATAATGAGTGAACCAAATTTAAAACACATGTACAAGGGATCAAGTGAAGATTTATTTGGGCTGTGAGGGATCTAACAGGTGAAGGGTGAGGGTGTAAAGATGATGGTTTACAGGGCAGAGCCACAGAAAGGCCGAGCTGTGAGTGGAGCTCGGTGACTGGACCACAGGAAGGAAAATGAGCTGTGGAGCAGAGGCAGAGTAGCCTGAGATGAGCTATGGTTGATAAGCTCAAAGCTAACTAATAAAGAGGAGAGCCGAGTGTGGCAGGCAAACAGGCAACGTGAGATAACTGATCCTGAGGCAAATAAGAGGTGTGCGCTCTACTGTCTAGATGTGTCTACATTACATTGTTGTGCCGACTGTAAAAACATGTCATGAATTGTGACCTTCATCTCATAGAATATTTAAGTCTAAACTTTTGATATAATCCCTTTTTCTTGAATTAAGGTCTCCACTTTAATGTCCAATAAGACCGGTGCCTTTTCTTCTTGTTTTTTCAACAATTTAGCTAAATTTCTTTGATAGTAATATATCTTTTTTTCGTTCACTGCAATCACTTCGAAAGCACAACTCTGGCTGCTGCCCGCAACTATGAACTCCCTGCAAACACCAGAAGGCTGGCAGACAGTCAGTGAGAGCTTCAGGCCATAGAGGATCATTTGGCAGTTTAGGAGCCTGATATTTCTCTCAGGAGGTGGAAGAACCCACAGCTAGAATGACTTGACAACACTTGTAACATTTGACATTTGAGAAATAGTGCATACAACACATATATTATTTTAGTGTGCTGAGTTGAAGATAGTTTTGTTGAAGGATGACTCATTGACTCATATCTGACTCATATCGGAAATATTCAACAAGCATCATCCATTTTAAAGTTCAACGGAGGCTTCAGTATTTGTCTTAATAAGTTTGTTCTTCAGAGTTAAAGGCTTTTCAGAAGTTGTGGAAGGTAATTAAATATTACATATATATATATGTGTGTGTGTGTATATTTAAATATGTAACTTTTTACCCTGGCCAAGGAGGCTATGTTTGTTGTTGTTTACAGCAGGACACAAAAGCTACAGGACGGATTACCACAAAACTTAGAGGAGGGATGCAGTATGGGTCAGGAAGAAAACCATTACATTTTGGTGGGGGTCTAAATAAATGGACGGATCCAAGAATTAAGTTTCCCTTTCTCTGCAGCATTAATTGAATCTATCCTGTTAGCGGGGGGGCATTTGTACGTACACAAACATAGCTTTCAAGAGAAAGACAAGTTCTCGCCTGAGAGAGAACTGCATGGCGTGCCAATCACAGGTATGCACACACGGCAGCTGAAACTACGAGGTCTGACTGTCTGCTTGTACGATAACAGCTTTATGAGCAATAGCACAAATGAGCATGCAGCAAATAACGCTGCACACAGCGTACAATGCAGCAACTGAACAAATCATCAAGTTAGAATGAAGTGCAAATATTCATTTTTTGTTCATTAGGAAACTGTGGCAGGACAAATAAGAATGTGGTGGGCCGTCACAATCTAGGTAATCAGAATCAGAATCAGAATCAGAAGTATTTTTATTGCCAAGTACGTTCACACATACACGGAATTTGCTATGGTTATTAGTGCAAACAATGAACATAGAAACATAAAAACGCAATAAATACAACATGCATAGGAGAGCAATAAAAAATGGGAAACCAGTATATATTTACTCACTGTTTACTTCTTATTTACTCACTTTTTACCAATATTTATACAAAGTAACATTTATTTTTGAGATAAACATTTCTGAATAAAAATATATAAAAGATAAAAGATATAAAAAGTGAAGTAAAAAAGTGAAATGCTAAATGCAAAACAGTTAACAGTGTCATATTGCAATATGCAATGTAATGCAGTATAATATAATATGATATGATATAATGTGTTAATTTAACACATCCTAGAGGTGTGGGGGTGGAATAAAAGTCCGAGTCAGGTGGGGGTCCCGGGCCTTGTTGATAAGGCCAACTGCAGTCGGGAAGAAGCTGGTCTTGTGGCGGGAGGTTTTGGTCCTGATGGCCCGCAGCCTCCTGCCAGAGGGAAGAACCTCAAAGAGTTTGTGACCCGGGTGAGAAGGATCGGCCACAATCTTACCTGCACGCCTCAGGGTCCTAGAGGCAAACGGGTCCTGTAGAGATGGCAGATTGCAGCCGATCACCTTCTCAGCAGAGCGGATGATCCGCTGCAGCCTCCTTTTGTCGTTAGTGGTGGCAGCAGCGAACCACGAAACGCACTACAGCACTTTCAGAGCCATGGCTAAACGTCTCTGTCCGTGCCCTCAGACGAGCATGTCGGCAGGCAGAGAGAAGGGGGAAAAAGAACAAACTCAGAGTATCATATGAAATCTTACAGAGCCATCTATCTGACTACCAGAAAGTGGTAAAATCTGCAAAACTAAGTTTATATCTAACCTGGTCTCCATTAACTATCACAGGCTTCAGGTTAATTTTTAATATTTTTGATAATATCATGAACCCTGTAGTCCTACTCTGCCTGTTGCAATTCCCTGTATGTAGGCATAGACCAATCCTCCATTAAACATCTGCAGTTAGTCCAAAATGGTGCTGCTCGCCCGCTGACTAGGAAAAGAAAGAGAGACCATATTACCCCCTGGGGAACAACCTACCACTTCACATTAGATCTGCCCTGTCTTTAAAACACTTTAAATCACTACTAAAAACACACCTGTTTTCCAAGGCTTTCTCCACGAGTTGGTTTTTGTTCTTCTACCGGCCTCACTAAAGAGCACCGCTCAGAGCTTCCCTCCTCCTCTGTAAAGCAATGTTTAGATTAAAGAAAGAAAAAAACAGGTTTAACGTTGAAATCACCTCTCTACAGGACAGGCAGGTGTGGATCTGCCTCTGGCCCTATCTGTTACCTGGCTCTCTACCTGGATCGGACTCTCAATTACTCAGTCTGTCTCCCACAATAGAAATTAGGTGTTTTCAATATCCATAACTACACATTTCAACAAAACATTAAGACTAATGTCTTTACTCTTAACTAGTCTAAATACGAAAGGGCTTTGCCATCATAACTCAAAGGCAAACACTAACAAACTTACCTGAGAGTCTGTGCCTCTGTCTGACTGTCCCTGCCTGTCTGTGTCCAGCTCCTCTCTCTGAGTCGCCTTTGCCTGATGACACATTGGTAAAACATTTCCACGTGCACTGCAATACATTCTTATATCAACTTGCATTTGATGTCACTGGGGTCCTTATAATATTGTTGTTTTGGTAAAGTGAAAAAAGGTTGGATATGTATTCTTAGCAGGTTATTCACAGCAGCTTGTAAAAAGCAAATACCCATTAACCAATTAACTAATTAAATAGTATTCCTGAGGAAGCCGATCTCTAATATGTTGATGTCAATGTGTAAAAGTCAACATTATTCTGAAACCTATAGACATCGAACATATAGAACAGTGTTTGTCGTAATATTTGTCTTTTTTCAATGAATTAAAACTTGATTTATCTCCCCCCAAAAAATCCAGTTTGCATGCAATAAGAAAGAATAATGCACTGAAAACCCAAGTTTTGAGTAAGTTATTCATAAATATTATAGAAATATTACTACATTATCAGCTTTAAAAAATCTGTTACTTTTTTATGAATACCTTTATTTTTTGCAATGTAACCAAGCATTCTGTTTTATAAATACACATCTGACATTATAGCAAATGGCTTGAATATCGGTTGAGAATTCACTGAGCTATGAACATTTTAATGGTGGGTAAACCCCCAGCCTTACATGTGCATTAGACACATCTGCATGTGGGCTGGGTTAGACTCAAGATCCAACTGTGAGTTAAAGCAAGCAAATGTGATTTATTCTATTTATGAGTGATAAAACCCACATGTCTGACAGTTTATTCTTAATTATATGTTTTAAAGCTTCAGGGGGGGGGGGGGGGGGGCAGTTGACCAATCAATTGAAAGCAAAGACATAATGTTCTTTCTAGCATGTGTATTTTACAGGTAACAGTCAAACCAAGTGATGCAGTATCCACAGCATCTTTTGAAAAAGAAAAAGTAGCACTGGATAGTGACATTTCGGACACTTTCTAATCATCATTCATTATCCCTCCTTTGTCAGACGAAGCACAAAGATGCAATTTCACGTTTCAAAAAAACGACGGCGAGTGCTGGAATTTTATGAAAGTACGACACATTCCTGCATAGATCAAGGACTGTCGTCGTGCTACTGTCGTCGTGCTGCGAGAAGGAAAAGATTATTTTGAGACAATTGTGAGGTTCTCATACATCCATCATATATAGGGTTGCAGGGGGTTGCTGGAGCCAATCCCAGTTGAGATTGGGTGAGAGGCGGGGCTATCCCTGGACAGAACACCAGTGTATCACAGGGGCAACATATAGAGACAAATAACCATTCACATTACTTACAATATAGAGTCTTCAATCACCATTGCCCCAGTCTGCATGTCTTTGGAGTGTGGGGGGAAGCTGGAGTACAACACAGATCCATACAGCCGAACCTTCTTGCTTCCTCTTGCTGTGTGCTGATTCATGAACCGTGCAAAGTAGGTATTTATCCTACCTGGTATATCAGCAAATAAGATTTTACAGTCTATGTTTTTTCATGAAATGAAACAGATCATATTTGTATTCCTGTTCACATGTGGCTTATACAAGATCGAACGATTAACTGAATTTGTGTAGTTTTTTCATACATTGCACGTCGGCTTTCTCAGAGTAGTGTTACCGACACAATCTTCAGGCCCAAGTTCACATCTTTTCAGCATGAAAGCTCTGTAATTCAGCTTGGTATAAACATAATGCGTGTCCAAATCTATGTCCAAGTCCAAAATCTAAACTGCACCTTCTTCTGCAAATTATAATATGATAGGTTAGAAGCTGATAAGATGAACAGTTTGCGAGATATGCGTTCCACATACAAACAGGCAGATGCACAGATGTTTGTAGAATTAAAAAATCAAATAGAGAATAGAACGTTTTGTACCAACTGTCATGTGTCATGTGCTTCTCTGAGAAAGTTTCTGCACGTATACGTTCTTAGTAGATCCATTCTTACCCTGTGAGGAGAGAACAGAAACAGTGTTTGTGTTCTTTGTTGATTGTATGCGTTGAAAGGGAGACTAATGAGCACTGAAGCTGTGTATCTTTAGTCTTATTCAGTTCAGGTGAAAACTCATACAGAGCTTTGGTGATGAATTCAACTAAACGTAGTTTGAATGCAATTTGTAGTTATTAATTCATCATTTGTTTTCCTTTGCCAACATCCTCTAAAAAACATTTAAAAGTTTATATTTTTGTCGTAAGGAATCATTGGATGTTGAGTAATACAGTTTTTAAACAGTAATCAATCACCTCATTGGACGTCACCATTCTCAGTTAGTAGAAGAAGGAATACCAAAAAATGTAAGCGATTGTTGCACATTTTGCCGGTTAGCTGTTGCTCGGCTGAATATAAAATAAAAAGTTTTGCTCAAGCAGGTTGAGGTGGAAAGAATGTCTGTCGCCCACATCGTGCTTATTTTATGTAACTGTGATTTCCGTTAGAAGCCGACAGAAACAGGTGGGTGTGCCAGGCTGCTCACATAACCATCATTTACAGAGTGAAGGCAGAAATGTCAACCTTCTTAATGAAAAGCTTAAAAGTAAAAAAAAAGGAGAGGCTTATTGAAGACAGCGAGACGGAGCATCTCTGACTTGTTCGAAACACAAAAGAAAAGAGATTTGAAAAACGCATCCATTAACTGAGACTTTGATTTTCTGAGCTGAAAATGGTGTAAACTTTGTGCAGATCAATAATAATGTTGGTCTGCTGAAATGTGACAATTCTTCTTCATTGTGCGATTTGATGTTCGCTGATTAATGAAAACAGAGAAGGAACAGAGAGAGAGAGAGAGAGAGAGAGAGAGAGAGAGAGAGAGAGAGAGAGAGAGAGAGAGAGAGAGCGCAAATCGACCTGTTAAATATCAAAGTTTGGAGAAGTGGTGTGAAACTGCCTTAAGCTGCACACAGCCAACAGAAGAACTCTAAAGTGAACTATAGCCCAAAGCTCTGCTAAAACAGTCCTAACAGTCCTATGAAATTCAAACAAGCTGCACCAAACTCAACCCACTGTGCCTGATATTTTTCATGCATTTGAACAAACATGTTGTAACTAAGCTGCATCTCCCATCTGCTCGTCCTCCCCACTCATCCGTTCCCTCTTTGTCATGATAGGACATTTTTGTACCTACTCTGAACGGTTGTAGCAGTGGAGAATGTGTATTAGGGAAATAAAAAACCCGCCTCAATGCAACGCAGGTAACTTGTCTTCATGGCAACCGGGGGGAAAAGCACTCAAGACTTCCATCTGCTCAGTGCACTTGAAGACGGATTGGGTAAGGTCTAAATTCATCACAAGCCATTGCCATGTAGGATTTCACTGTTTAATCTTAATTTTCAACCAGTTACTGATGGCATGACCTGTCTGGTGGAGCCTTCTGCCATAATAAGTTATACCTTATAATCAGAGGTGTCAAGTAACGAAGTACAAATACTTTGTTACCTTACTTAAGTAGAAATTTTGGGTATCTATACTTTACTGGAGTATTTATTTTTCAGACGACGTTTTACTTCTACTCCTTACATTTTCACGCAAATATCTGTACTTTCTACTCCTTACGTTTTAAAAATTGACTTGTAACTCCTATTTCATTTTGGCTTGTTTTCATTCCGGTTTGTCATCGTTCAAAAACACACACAATGTGGCGCACGCAGCGGATGAGGCGTGCGCCGCCGTCCTCGCAGCATCCCACATTTTTCAACATAACATTTTAACATAACATTATAGTCATAATGGCTTTTAGAAAAATGTTTTTTTTGGAGGAGGTGGGGTAGTGCACTATAGGCCCCTGAGACGCTGCTTAAGAGTTTGTCCTTAATGGAAAAAAAATGTCCCTTACATTACTTTTACTTTTATACTTTAAGTAGTTTTGAAACCTATACTTTTATACTTTTACTTAAGTAAAAAGCTTGAGTTGATACTTCAACTTCTACAGAAGTCCTTTTAAACCCTAGTATCTATACTTCTACTTGAGTAATGAATGTGAATACTTTTGACACCTCTGCTTATAATGTATATATTTTGTATAAACAGCTTCTGTAACAGTGGATTATTGTAGTGTTACACCATCGTAAAAACTTTACCAAGAAATACTAGAAAGCAAGATGAGAGTGCATCCACATCATTTTTAAATCTCAAAGATGTCCCTCAGCAAATGAGGTCATACTCAGAATAAGCATCATCAAATTAAGAAACAAGGATGAGATGTTAGTCACATTGTGTGGCTAGCTGTGGCTCAGGAGGTAGAGTAGGTCGTGCAGAAGCTCGGCGGTTCGATCCCCGTTCCGCATGCCGAAGTGCACGATGCTGAACCCAAACTTCTGCTGACAGTGTGTGAGATAAAGAAAGTTCTGCTCACAGATTCACTTTATGAATGGGTGAATGGGAAACTGTAATGTAGTTGAGTTTTGAGTGGTCATCGACGCTAGAAAAGCTCTATGTAAGTACAAAGCATTTGTCATGATGTAGACTCGTTCATGTCTTAGTCACATTATTATCTCTTATTGGAGTTTTCACAGCCTTTTGTGACATCAACATACGGCAATTACCAAGTGGAATTGAATGTTCTATTAGCGACTTGTGAAAACATCACAGTCAAAGTAATGTCTTATTGATAATAAAATAAGTCTGTGAAACTAAGTGGACCTGGCTCTATGAAATTCATTACTGGTGTTTTTGTTGGAAAATTCAAAAATGCAATTCAGAGATGAATCACATCAGGCTGAAAATAAAAAGGGCGAAAATAGAAATCGGGTGGGCCAATTGCCATGGGTGGGTTATTCTGTTTGTCTGAACCTAAGCAATACAAACTGCTGGACTGAATTTTGCAGAAAAGAAGATTTCTTGTCTTTTTCAGACACTGAGAAGATGATGTCAGTCAGAGATGAACGTAGCATATAGTGTCTTTGGCGGAAAATGACACATCTTCTGATACCTCCTGCAGTCCGAATGCTTCAGCTGAAGAGAAGAAGAGAGCCAAGGTTACACAGCAGGTTCGATTCACAAATGATGTGGCCATGGTGACCGGCTGACAGAGCTTTTCTTTATCCTTGTATCCTTCAATTTGAGGCAACCAGCTCTGAGTTTTACTAAGCTTTTCACTTTCTGCAAGAGACCCCTACTATAAGACAAACGTAAATATTCATGAGGAGTTTTGGGGGCGCAGTCGTTTAGAGTAAAGATACGTTGCTGCTAATGCATGTACAAACTCCAACCTTTGTTTTTGACACCACAGCTTTTTACCTCCACCAAGGAGGTTATATTCTGTTTTGTCAGCAGGATTACATAAAAACTACCAATCCAATACCCTCGAACCGAGGTGGAAGGGTGGGCCGTGACACAACTTGTTCAGTTTGAGTGCAGATTCAAACAACGGAGCTGGCCCAAGAATTGTTTTGCAAATTATTTCATTGGTTGTCTATCTCGGTTGCCGCTGCCGTCCACATTTGAGTAACGGACAATCTACCATCACAACCTGTGACTACATTTTATCTCAGAATTTCATGTGAGGTAATTCACTAGTTTTCATATCTCTGAACAAAGGCATCAATCACATGGTGGCACTATGGGAGAAGTCTTTGTGATTAAGTGTGCTGGGGACTGTGTTTGTAATTATCCATGTGGTGGACTTATGAGACCATTACCTAGACCCCAGCTGTTAGCTTAAACAGGCTCTGCCATTAAATTGCTTTTTCTATAGATTCATCCTTTTAAACTGTTGGGCATTACCGCACTCTTTGTCACGGTTTGGATGGAGAGATGGACCCAAATGCAGAAATTATAAAGTAAAAGGTAATTTAATTAAATAAGTATTTAACAAAACAAACAAAACATTAACACTAAACAGTTAACAAACAAAACACGAGGCTTACGCGGGGATACAGGAGATCAGGAGATCATGAAAGCACCATTGGAAGGCAGGAGGGAAGACGAACAAACACCACAGGAATACAGGACAGACAACACCGCAGGAAAAACAGACAATCCGACCCAGGACAAAGGGAAGACAGAGGCTTAAATACACAGGGAAGGGAGGGGCAATTGAACACAGGTGTAACACATGAGGGCAGAGGAAGACAATCACCGACAGGAAGTGAAGACAGGAACAACACACAAGGAACAGACTACAAAATAAAAACAGGAAACAGAAACAGAGTGCAAACATGAAAACTCAAAACAACAGAGAACTCCCAAACAGAAAATACTTTTACAATTAAACTCAAACATGCACTAAAGTGCTAGATCCTGATAGTACCCCCCCCTCAAGGGCCGGATACCAGACGGCCCAAAAAAAAAAAAAAAAAAACAAGAACCGAGACGGGTGGGAGGAGGGGGGAACCGGAGGAGGGAATCCGGGACAGGAACAGAGTCCCGGGCAGAGTTCAGGGGCTCCGGAGGGCGGCGACGTGGCCGCTCAAGGGCAAAGTTCTGTGGTTCGGGGGGCCGGCGCTGTGGCCGCTCAAAGGCAAAGTTCTGTGGCTCGGGGGGGCGGCGCCGTGGCCGCTCAAGGGCAAAGTTCTGTGGCTCGGGGGGGCGGCGCCGTGGCCGCTCAAAGACAGAGTTCTGTGGCTCGGGAGGGCGGCGCCGTGGCCGCACAGGAACCGAGTTCTGAGGCCCCTCATGGACTGAGCACCGGGGGGCAGCCCTCAGCCCCGGACTTGGTGATGGAACCGGAGTCGCAGCAGCTCGGACCTCTGACGCCGGAACCGCTGTGACGTCTCCGGGGAACCTCCGGCGCTGAAGAGGGGCTGGCACCGGCGCTGTGAGGACCTCAGACGTCAGAAGACAAGGGAAGCCCGCGGGGAAACTCTGGCGCGGGACCGGAGAAGACTTCGCAGGACCCGTAGCAGGGACTGGAGCTGGCACCGTGAAGGCCTCTGACGCCAGAAACAGAGTGTCGTCTGCTGGGATCCTCCGGCGTGGGGCAGGCACTGGAAGGTGGCGTCTGCCGGGACCCTCCGGCACAGGACAGGCACTGGAGCAGGGTCTGGAGCTGGCACCGTGAGGACCTCTGACGCCGGAACTAGAATGGCGTCTGCCGGGACCCTCCGGCGTGGAACAGGGACTGGAGCAAGGACTGGAGCTGACACCGCGAGGACCTCCGACGCCAGAGCCAGAGTGGCGTCTACCGGGACCCTCCGGCGCAGGACAGGGACTGGAGCAAGGACTGGAGCAGGCACGGCGAGGACCTCAGACGCCGGAATCAGAGTGGCGTCTGCCGGGATCCTCCGGCGTTGGACTGGGACAGGAGCGAGGACAAAAGCAGGCACCGCGAGGACCTCCGACGCCAGAACCAGAGTGGCGTCTTCCGGGACCCTCCGGCGTGGAACGGGGACAGGAGCGAGGACAGGAGCAGGCACCGCGAGGACCTCAGACGCCGGAACCAGAGTGGCGTCTGCCGGGACCCTCCGGCGTGGGACAGGGACTGGAGCGAGGACAGGAGCAGGCACCGCGAGGACCTCCGACGCCGGAAACAGAGTGGCGTCTGCCGGGATCTTCCGGCGCAGGACTGGGACAGGAGCGAGGACAGGAGCAGGCACCGCGAGGACCTCCGACGCCGGAAACAGAGTGGCGTCTGCCGGGATCCTCCGCCGCGGAACTGGGACAGGAGCGAGGACAGGAGCAGGCACCGCGAGGACCTCAGACACCGGAAACAGAGTGGCGTCTGCCGGGACCCTCCGGCGCGGGACTGGGACAGGAGCGAGGACAGGAGCAGGCACCGCGAGGACCTCCGACGCCGGAAACAGAGTGGCGTCTGCCGGGACCCTCCGGCGTGGGACTGGGACAGGAGCGAGGACAGGAGCAGGCACCCCGAGGACCTCCGACGCCAGAAGCAGAGTGGCGTCTGCCGGGACCCTCCGGCGCGGAACAGGAGCAGTGACTGGAGGTGGCTGGCGCCCAGTTGAGGCTGAAGGTGGCTGAGATCCAGTTGAGGCTGGAGACGGCTGGGGCCCAGTTGAGGCTGGAGGTGGCTGGGACCCAGTTGAGGCTGGAGGTGGCTGGGACCCAGTTGAGGCTGGAGGTGGCTGGGACCCAGTTGAGGCTGGAGACGGCTGGGACCCAGTTGAGGCTGGAGACGGCTGGGACCCAGTTGAGGCTGGAGACGGCTGGGACCCAGTTGAGGCTGGAGGTGGCTGGGACCCAGTTGAGGCTGGAGGTGGCTGGGACCCAGTTGAGGCTGGAGGTGGCTGGGACCCAGTTGAGGCTGGAGACGGCTGGGACCCAGTTGAGGCTGGAGACGGCTGGGACCCAGTTGAGGCTGGAGGTGGCTGGGACCCAGTTGAGGCTGGAGACGGCTGGGGCCCAGTCGAGGCTGGAGGTAGCTGGCGCCTGTGAGCATGCTGCTGGAGAGTGAGGCTTCTGCTATGGATGGCCCCTCTCCAACGTCCACCAACCACAGCAGAACCCTTCTTGAAACTGCAGGGACCACCAACCGCAGAGCTCCTCCACAGGCTGCGGGGTCCACCACGGGCCAGACGGGTTCCCTCGAAGGGGTTAGTGGATGGGGCTGGAGGGCTGCGCAGTGTCCTCAACCGCTCCTGCACCTCCAGGAGGTAGGGGACGTAATGGCTAACCCAGGGACAATCTTTCAGCCAGGCCTCCAATACCAAGATCGCCTCCAGGGTCTCAGCATTGTCTGAACCTCCCCCCTCCAGCTCAGACACCAAACAATCAAAATAATAAACTCTTTCATACCAAAAACTAATCTCTGCTGAGTCCATATTATGGTCGGATTGTACTGTCACGGTTTGGATGGAGAGATGGACCCAAATGCAGAAATTATAAAGTAAAAGGTAATTTAATTAAATAAGTATTTAACAAAACAAACAAAACATTAACACTAAACAGTTAACAAACAAAACACGAGGCTTACGCGGGGATACAGGAGATCAGGAGATCATGAAAGCACCATGGAAGGCAGGAGGGAAGACGAACAAACACCGCAGGAACACAGGACAGACAACACCGCAGGAAAAACAGACAATCCGACCCAGGACAAAGGGAAGACAGAGGCTTAAATACACAGGGAAGGGAGGGGCAATTGAACACAGGTGTAACACATGAGGGCAGAGGAAGACAATCACCGACAGGAAGTGAAGACAGAAACAACACACAAGGAACAGACTACAAAATAAAACAGGAAACAGAAACAGAGTGCAAACATGAAAACTCAAAACAACAGAGAACTCCCAAACAGAAAATACTTTTACAATTAAACTCAAACATGCACTAAAGTGCCAGATCCTGATACTCTTGGCGTTCCAACATATTTCTGAGTGGCCACTGACAGAGCCTCGGGTGATCGTGAGAAAAAGGCTGGTGAGGCTTCCCTGTCAGCTGTTTCTCATTGGTTATATTGTGGGTTTCTGCTCATACGCCCACACACTTTTCTTTATATACTGCATGAGTCTTCCCAATTTTGAATTGTTAAAATCTACCATGTCAAATTTTTACAATTCAGAGTTAGTGACGCTTGGGAGACGGCATGCAACTTTTGGCCAGAAAATGTGTTAAGAGGCTCTGCAATCATCAGGAGGGCCGTCTCAGATCTGAAATTGGTCTGTTTATCCTCTAGTGTGCAGCTGAGATGAGAGGGGTGTTTTCAAGGTTGTTCTCTTTGATTCCCACAGGCCCTCAGCATGGTTTTATTTGGTTTGTGCTGTATTCTTCGTATCCAGCACTCACACTTGATTACTGACTTGTGATTGGGTTGGCAAGTGATTAATTATCCTTGATACATTTCTTGTTTACTCTAATGGCTGCTGGGTGGATCTCCCTCCTCGGTTTTGTTCCTAAAATGAAAACAAAAATTATTTGTCTCAGACACACACAGTATCTGCTGTTAAAAAGCAGTGACATGTTTAAATATATACATAGATACACACTGCTCATCGTCACTATCAACTAAAACAAGCACAACTTTTTCGCTTTGACTACCAAACATGTGAATACGGTGTATAGAAAAATGCTGAGTCATGGTTTTCTACGGTCACACATATGCATATGCAAAGTTCACCAAAGCTGAGCTCCACTTGAAGCCACAGTGCGTTATTTGCTTCACCAAAGGAAGCAGACGCTTTGTTCACACCCTCGCTCACGCAGATTGGAACTAAACGAGAGGCAAAGGTTTGCCGCTGCTGCATTTGCGAATGTGTGACTGGGCCTTTATACTGATATCGTTCCCCCTAAACCAGATCCCTGCTGAAAGTGTAAAAGTGAGAAAATAAGTGAAAAAAGATTTGAAATTTAAAAAAACAAGGGATTTGGGAAAAATTTAAAGTAAGATCTGAATCCGAAAACATAAAATCTGCAGCTGAAATAAAATAAGACCTTGAATATATATAAAAGATTAAAAAATAAGAAATATCTACCGAATTTACTCAAATAATATTTACATAAAAGAAACCTATTGAATTTATTTTTTTGTTTAAAGTTCACTTTCAGAACTATTAGCCCTGATTTGGCTCTTCAGTTGCAGGACAGTGATGGACTGATGGAAACAACCTAAACAAAGAAATATGAGTCCCTGCTCATAAATAGTGGAAAATAAGTCTTACAATTTGTTTGCTAATAATCCACAAAAATAAATATTGTTGTGGACTTTTAGCTAAGGCTGGAGTGTTCAAGTCGGCTCAGAGTGGGTTGAGACTTGAAATGCCCAGCATGCTTGTGGTGGGAAGACAGATGCACACAGTGAAGATATTCAGGGAAGCTTTCAGCTCTGCAGGGACACACAGTAAGTCTCACCCTCAATCATCTCCTGCGGGGATAAACAGCTGTGCAATGTCAGTCTGTCTATGAAGGAAAAAAATCGTACACAAACATTCAATGAACGTTATAATATTGGGCAGATAAAGTGCCACACTATGGTGGTTGTGCAGGTTGAATCTTAACTCGAGGTCAAGTCTCCAGTCAAGGGCGCTAAGCTGTTGGAGTTTTCTCTCGGAGCTGTAATTCAGACTCAAAGCCAGTGGACATTAATGAACACTTACAATACCTGGTCACTTGCTCTAAGTTATATAGAAATGGCCTCGGGGGGGACTACATGGGGCATAAAGTGATAGAGATCGAAGGACACCACCAATGTCTTAGTATGTCTTATATTGTTTTTATATTGGCATACTACTTGTGAAGGTAGTCAAAATAAGAATCAAAGAAGTTGTCTATGAAGCAGTGCCTCTATAAGATGTTTAAGCCAGTGTTTTAAAATCACATGTAATTGATTTTACTTCATATTTTATTTAGTAGAGAAAACAGCAAAATATGACAAAGATCACAGACAGTTAAACTTCACGTGTTACGTTTGGATGATAAAATGTTCCGATAAAAGACAATACATCTACAGAAGACATGACGCTGCATTATGGATCATTTCATTTGTCGACCACAACAACAAATAAACTAACAATAAAGCAACCGAATCATTAAATACATCTACAAAACTGTGCACATGTACGACTCACATGTACACACATTTTACTACTTCACTCTCTTAGACACAGACCATTTTTCTCACAAGCAATATCGAACATTTACAACAAAATATTTTCCACAAATTTCACATCACTTTTGCTTTTACTGCATGAACGGCAACCTGAGGGAATTAATGAAGTTTGCTTATCTGCTTCACCAGTGCTGGAGCACAGAGATCCCTTCACAGCAAAAATGTTTTCTCAAACCACCGATTTTTACTCGGGGTCCAAGCACACAGGCTTGTAGTTTGCATCAAGGCCACTAGTTGGTGAATTTGCTGTAAAATCGTGGAATGTGTTAGTTTAACGTGCTAGAAGTGTATTTCCTAAACCACTCCAATCCTTTCAGTGCAATCTGTTTAAAACGTTGCATGTATCAACGATGTACTTTTTATAGTCCTAAAAAGTCCTAGCTATAGTCATGCAGGAGAAACTGCTACAAATGACTTTGTGTTTTATCTTTACATAGGTCTGTCTGATTAAAGTGAGGCTGTAGTTTGCCCTTCAACAATGAGTTTCTGTGCTAAACTTAGTGCATGTTGGCCACTGTCATGGGAATAATGCTAAATCTATTTTTACAAATCAGATCTTTGTCAAAGAGACGTTACTGGTTGCACAGAGCATTCCGGGACAATCATAATTAGGGTTTTGTGCACAAAATGCAAAATAATTAATGTTTCATACATCTTGAAAAAGATAAGTCAATGTACAGCAGTTCATCACGACCACTGGGGCTAAACGTTCAGAATCATGACATTTGTTTTTTATTTTCTTTCTCCATGAAGAAATAAAATAAATGTGGATGCTCTAAGGCATGGAGCAAGCAGCAGGATCAGCTAATTGATTAGGTTAATGCACGATAGACGTGTATAACATTTTCAACATGACTGTTCTTGAAAAACAACCACAGATTTCTCTGAAATACAGCAAAGATCACTCAACATAATAGCAACACTGTGCTTTCAGAGTTTTTTATCTACTGTTACCATGGAGAGAAATAGACCCGAGCTCCACTTATTATGTATTTTTTCATTTGCCCCATTAAAGAGAGAAAAATTCCCTCATAATGTACTCACCCCTATGCCGATGGAGGGGGGTGGTGAGGTGTTTGAGTTCATAAAAACACTTGAGGAGTCTCAGGGACTAACAGTGTTAGAGCAGAATCCAATACAATTGAAGTAAACATGACCCCTTTTACAGACGTAAAAAACACTAGAAAAGAAACATAACATGCTAAAAGTCCTCTGATATTCTCCCCTTGCAACCAGGAAAACTCACCCATCGGTAAATCATAACATATTCATTCAACTCTAAGTGCAGGGTTTTATCAACCAGGCTGGGTTAACAACAAAATATAAATAAACATGGATCTGAGAATAGTTTTCTCAACTTTCATTAAATGGCAAGATAGGTATTTGTTCTGCGATTGCTAGTTCTCCGTTGTTATTGTTACACAAAATCTGTGTTGAGTTGTTCACACTGTGTAAAATAAGAACACTTTTCTAAACAATGTTGTCCTACAATATACTCAACAGGTGTATGTGAAACACAGTCACACAAGGGCATTATGCAGCTGCTACTGTTTCCCTAAATGTAAAACAATGGTATGATTGTAAGAGAACAGCACATATTACATTAAACCTCCTCCGCAGCTCAAAGCTTTAGATCCTGCTTACTTCACACTGTCGAGACCTGTGAAAGCCATCTGCAGTACATTCACTGTGTTGAACACCATCAGACGTCCATTGGACTTCATATGTCTCAGACCCTGTAATGGGATGTTCGGGGGGGGTGCGTGTGTTACAGTAGAAATGAGCCCTGAACTTTCTATGTCAGTCTCTGAAAGGGAACACATGTTTTTACCCTTTTCGATTCCTCCATGCTTTTCAAAAGGAGACAGAAAAAGGAAAACATAACACAAAGATAACCGGCTTGTGAGAACAAATAACCTTCACACAAGTACACATATTTCTACTTGAGCATTGATTTCCTGGACCGGTACTTTGCTCACACACGAGTCTGTGACTACATGCACATACAACAAAAAGGTGTCTACATGAATAGAGTATATAGGGTAGTTGGATATCTGCTAATACTGACAGGGATTCGTCTTTACAGTTTTCAGGTTTTTACTGAGTTCTGTTATGTCTTTGAATATAAGATTTAGAGATGACTGCTTTCAGTGTAGCCATTGTTTTCAATACCCTTCACAAAACTCAGGACTGCAGAGGGAAACAAATATTCTGGATGCATGTTCTTCCCACTCTAAAGCCTCCAAAGTAGAATAATGTGCTATTTTGCAACCAGTTAAATTTAACCAGTTTATTTAACAATAAAATGTTAAATAAAATAAACAACCACTTTATTGGGAAACCCTGCACATCTCCTTATTCATAAAGTGTACAATTACCATGTCATGTGGCAGTTTCCAGTTACTTTTAACAGAAAACCTACGTGCTTTTGCAGTTTGGTTGCATATTAATATAATCTGAAGGAGACAGGTTTGTTTATTGGTCGCTGACAGTCGCTGCACGTTTCTCTGTGACTCGCTGCTGACATTCTCTGACGTCATGCAAACAAAAATTACCTTGTGACATCGAGGCAGCTGCAGCCTTTGGAGCCAGACTATGATCTCATATGAGAACAGATTGGTTAAGATGTTCAAACAACAACACTGCAGCAAAGATTTAGCTTTTATTACTCTGATCTTGTTCTGAAAGGTTTTCTTTTGTTGCCAGGAGTAGTGGTCTTTAGGGGATTGAACACTTTTATCAGCCAGATAAGATGGAATGAATTCAGTAGCACACAGACCGCCAACAATATAAAGATAAGTTTCCGTGCTTGGTTCTTATATGAAGCAACATCAAACTTTTAGCAAAAAGAGGACATTAAGATGCTTGTAATTACATTTGAAATAACAATAATTATCCTGTGACCTTCAAATTCAAATGATGGATTATTATTATCATTATTATTATTATTATTATTATTATTGTATTCATTGTTTTTTGGATGGATGAACGGATAAATGTAAAATTATAATATATTATTATTGTTAGTAGTAGTAGTAGTAGTATTATAGTATTATTATATACATTTTTTATTAAATTGTTCCCAAGGTGCGAATAAAGGGAACAGGTGCAGCTGAAAGTCGGACCATCAGCTGAGAAATGATTTATTGATAAAAACCCTGATATGATCATCATATCATCATCACTACAGCGGTTTGTGTCCCTGCTGCTGCCGGTACTGAGAGGTCTTTTATCAACAAAAACTCAGACTGACTGTAGGTGGACGTGTCCCTCAGCGCTGTCTTGTGCGCACTGTGCAAACCCTCCGGCTGCATGACAGGGAATCAAAGAGGAGCACAAATAGGTACGAGCAGCAGGACAGGTAGTAAATGACCCGTAAATCAACGTGAAGAGCATTTCATTGCCACTGAGTTTCTGTCTGTCAGAGCAAAGCGAAACCTATTTTTTTCAGACTTTCAGAGAGAGAGAGGGATTCTGAGGGATGATTGGACTTTGTTGTTTCCCCAGCAGGATCATTCCTGCCTGTGGAGGCTTTTGAAAGAAAAAAAACCCAGCTCAAGAAATCAGAATGAAAGCATGATTTTTTTCAGCAGATTCTGTTGGCATAAGCTCATTGCAAAGGAAAGAAAGAACTCAGTTTGCATCATTTCATTCTTTGCAATGTCCCCATGACATAATAACCCTGTTTAAAAAGTGTAATGAAGATAGTCTCTTAATATATTACACCTCCTTAATGAAGTTACATTTTTTAAATGATCAGAAGGATACGACTAAATGGACCCTGTGATGAGACTGTTAAGTCCACAGCTGTTTTAAAGATCAGAGATGTCGATTTCCAATGTTAAGCCAGCTTAAAGGAGTCAAAGGCAAAATGTAAATTTGAATATCTACATATCTTTGTCAGTTTCTAAGAGCTGAGTTCATATTTTTCTCCCAACAATGCACAAAAAGAGAAAAGGTGTGAAAAGATCTTAGTGAAGAAAAAAAAGGCTATAATGTCCGCTGAACAGTTGATGCTCCGATTGACTTATTGATTTCAACTTTCAGTTCAGGCAGAGGTCCCTCTTCAGACATTACAGTCTCTCTTCAGAAAACACCAGCACCTTCTCATTTAAATCCATCACAAAAATCATAATCCTGATTTCCAGTGGTCTTCTGGACAAGATGAAATCCTCAGACTTAACAATCTCAGTTACTGATGATTGACTCAGCTCACAGCCACAATGGGCTCCACTGACAGGATGTCAGCTCTCCCTGTGAGCACCTGTCTGGCAGTGAAAAGCACATGTGTCTCTTTCAGGTTGCGGGCCTGACTGGAACCACCCTGCTGTGAGGAGCCTTGGCCCGGCTCTGGTGAATCACGCCTCAGGCTCGAGGACTCGTGGTTGTCGGGCCATGCGGCCTTGTGACAGGGAGGGCAGATGACTGCGGGCCGAAGTTCAACTTCCAACCCGACCGCCCTCTGTTTCCTCCTGCACATGTCATGCAGCAGCCGCAGCTCATGGCGGAAGGTGGGATTCAGGCAGCAGTAGATGAAAGGGTTGTAGCAGGTGGAGCTCATGGCCAGCCAGTGAAAGCAGAAGTAGAGGGCGTTGGACGAGTGGATGGCCTGGCTGGAAAGCAGCACCACGTAGCAATTGAGCGGGAACCAACAGACAGCGAACACCCCGACCACAAGAAGCAGCATGGCTAATGTCCGCCTCCGCTTTCTTCTCTGGGTGGCGTGCTGAGCGGTCGTGGTATCGCCAATGGTGTTGTGGCGCCACAACCGACAGGCCACTGTGGTGTAGGAAGCAGTGATGATGAGGAGCGGCAGCACGTAAAGTAATATGAAGGTCAGGAGGTCGATGTACTGCCAGTAGATGTCTGACGGCTCTGGGAAGTCTGGGACGCACAGGCTGCGCTCCTGCTCCTTACTGGTGGAAACATTCACAATACAGAGGACAAAAAGAAGATATAGATAAGTCTGAGGTTATTATGCTGATCAGTTTTATTGTGTAATTATTTTGACAATAAAATGTTACATTACACTACTTTACATATCATTTAGCTGACACTTTTATCCAAAGTCAGCAAGTGCATTCAAACATGAGGGTAGAAACCAAGAACAGCAAGAACTATGGAGGTACATTAGCTTCAAAAAAGTCAAATTACAAAGTGCTACATATAAGTGCAAAATATAAGTGCAATTAAACTTTTTGACTATATACAGTGACTGTGAACTTAAAAACCAGACGCCAATTTTCCTCTAACATGATAATCTTTTCTTATCCTAACTTATCTTATCATACCTTATCTTTAATTACCTTACCATATCATATCTTACTTTATCTTAACTTATCTTATCTAATCGTATCTCATCTCATAACGTGATACAACAGAATTTCCATTATCCACCTCCTGGCTTTCCCCAGCACCAGCAGCAGATCCTGAACTCTAAAAGACTTCATATCATGTGTGTTGAGTCCAATAGCCAAAGTCTGTTCCTGTTACTAAACCTTGTTATACACATGTAACTGATCCCTTCTTGTTGAAATGTGTGAGGATGCAGTATTTCACGGTACCTGTATGTAAAGGTTAGGAGTTTCTGGTAGATTGCATGAGGGAGGGAGAAGCAGGAGGCCATTATCCAGATCACAACCACCCAAACACGACCTTGAGCTTGGGACCTGCGAGGTCTCAGAGGATGTAAAATAACCTTAAGGGGAAAAAATGAATGAATATACGAATGAATTAATCACTTCCCGGATTTAAGTAAGATAAAACACATAAAATACACATTCCGCCCACATATGTGTTTTTATCTGGTGCTTGAATATCAGCTTCACCCACTGTTCATCAGTGAACAATTCGAGGTGCTGAAATGACTCAAATATGCAATTACAAACACACCAATGCCCTGGTAGATTGTGCAGCAGATTGTCAACACAAGGCCACGGTCTGCAAGGCAAGCAAAGCTGCATACAAATCTCTAAATCAGCCTCGTCCTCTCTATTTGTGTCTCAGAAACCGCCTGAATTATTGTGCAAAACAAATTCAGTTTAGTCACGACCCGCTAAGTGCTGAAGGATAGATTATTTAAACTCAGACAAACTTTGGCAACAACCAAAAACCGCGGACAACCAGCCTGCTGGGATAAGAAAATCCAGTCCAGTTAACGTTAATTGAATTTCCCTGAATCCACATTTAAAGACCTGAGATTGTTTTGTGTGTAAGAAATGTATTTGCAAATATTATTTTGGTTATAGCACTTTATACAGCTCTACATAATTTCACATTTTAACATGCCAGTTTTTCTTATTCACCTTTTTCCACATTTAGGTGTAGGTGATGGAAGAACTATAAGGATCATTTATTTAAGTAAATTTACCAGTGCGATATGAATGATTCATAACAAGTAAGAGCTCTACATTAAAAATGGTATGTTTAAGTACAAAGCATAGACTGTATTTAAAGATGGACGACACATCTCTACTTCCTCCCGATATCCAAAAAATTAAGCCAAAACGTCCAAAGGGGGGGAGTGACTAGGAAATGACTAGTTAAAACCAAACTTACCAGAAAAAGAGTAACACCTGAAAATACATCAGTGTGATAAGAATGACCTTAAAATAATTTTTATAAAAATGTGTTTGACGTTTACTTTGACTTTTTAGTTTGGTCCATATCCAATTTGCTGGGTTTAGGACCTTTACTGCAGACATACACCACACAATGCTTTGGCTTCATGTTGGGGGAGTCGTCATGTCCTCCAGCTTTATATACATGATAGTCTATGATACAAGTTATAAAGATTCAAAAAACACACAAATTACACAGAAAGGCCTCTTTCAGTTTTATATAGCTCATGTTTGTGTCTCTGTGTCAGAGTTGTGCTTACCTCAGATTGATTGAGGACAGCAGCCTTAAGATTTATGTGAATCATCATGGCTAATTTCTTATTTCCTTTCACCTTAAATACTTGCAGCAGTTCCTCATTGTTACTGAAATGATATATGTGCTCCACTTTTCCGCCAGGTTTTGTCTGAGCTACTCAGGTTTTCAATTTGCCCTTGTATGAAGTGTTTTTTTTTCCTATTAGGTTCCTGAATCAATATTCCACTTGACCAGCTTTAGCTGAAATGATTTTGGAAGAATTTAGTTTGGTAATGTTGATAAAATCAGTGAAGTGCCTGCAGAATTACATGGCTTAAGAAACAGCTGTGGTTCAGCAGCACACAGAAGTAAAGCACGAGTCAAACCAAAAATCGGTGGCTTGGATGAGTGTGTGGGTGAGAGAGAGAGAACGGTAGAGGCGGCTGGTGGTCTACAGGTCTGGTCGGGTTTGAGTGGTTGATTAACATATTTTTTTAGTTCAGGTCATGTGGTGCGAACTGAATCTCATTACAGGTCATTCTCTGACCCTGTGCATCCTACACAACAGAGAAGTAGTTCAACCAAAAGTTTAACATAATAATATAATTATCCGCAAAGAAAAAAAGGATTCAGGTCCTACGGGAGTGGGGCTGACGGACAACCCGGAAACACGAAGGAGAGTGAATTAAGAGATTTGTAATTTCCCCTGCTTCTTTTATGAAAAGCCACAGGAAATCACAGGTAGTCAAAGGTAAGATCTAATGTGATCTGCTTCAGAGAACCATGTGGTCATTTCATAATTTTTACCCCATCTGCAAAACTAACCGCAAAAATGTCTCCATTATGTGAATTTTTCTACTTCTAATAATAGAAGCTTTTTAGACTTTGGTCCATTAGCAGCATACATGAGGGCCTGCATTTACAGCCATTCCTGTCAACTCAATCCTCTTACCCTTTGTCTGTTCCTCAACCCTCTCCTACAGGTTTCATTAAATCTCATGGCACTGTTTATCCTTTATGAAAGAAAATCAACTACAGTACATATGAGGAACCGGAGAGAAATGTACAGATTTGTACATTTTACATTAAAGGGATAATTCACTGAAAAATGAAAAATCACTCACTATCTACTCACCACTTTGCCGATGAAGGGGCGGGTGAAGTGTTTGAGTCCACAAAACCAGTCCTGGAGCCTCAGGGGATAAACTAGAGATGAGGTAATTTACACCAAGTTTTAAGCCTAAAGGTCCATTGATATCTTCCTACGTGGTGCATTCAGGGACCATCAGACACACCCTCATGTATAAGTCTGCTAGTTCAGCCAGTACGGAGGCATGACTCTGAAGACTCATTCACCATTTACTTCATGGTATCGGCTACTGACAAGGTTTACTTCTGAGACTCCAGAAGTGTTTTGTGGACTCAAACACTTCACCCACCCCTCCATCGCAAAGTGGTGAGTAGATAGTGAGGGAATTTTCGTTTTTTCAGTGATTTATCCCTTTAAACTCCCCAATCAAATGTGATGCGTTCAAAATGAGATGTTTGTGAATTGCAGTGTGTAATCAGTGCAAAATTAAAAAAGGTATAGGCCCACTCAAAGCACTTAGAAAAGCCTGCTCATTATGATAGCTTGTATTTGCAGATACTCCTGATGCTTTGCACAAAGGAAATAGGGGAGTTAAAAAATTGCATTAAATAATTTCTTCGCCTGAGTAAACAAGGCACGACAAGACATATGTTTATTATATAAAACTTACATTGTACGGTATTATATAAAAAAGCCATCATGTTTTCGTAACAAGAACAGGCTTGTTTTATTGTATTATTTTATTGTCTGACTGTGAATAAAAGCACAGAGGATTACTTCTAGACAGCATTAAATAAAAGTCATGGCTGTTTCCTGTGTGTCTCTATGACCTAATTTGTCAAATTCACTGTGTGGTTTATTTGCTCCTAACCTAAATGCTTCACTGATATGACCTATGTATTCACCAAAATGTACATGTGGCCTCTTATGATTAGTCATACTGTGTCGTCGGAAAATCTCCTGCTGAGTTACTCATATGTGAAAGTTAATTACGGTGAAAGTCTGGACCTAATTTTCAAGAGTTCGTGTCTTCAGTGGAAATTATTAATTGTCTGGAAATACACATAACTTGGTATTTTTACAAACCTGATATTTAACGTTTATTCTTAAAAGAAAAAACCCTGCCGCCCAACATATTGATCGTTGATACAAATATCTCACTCCCAGTATACAGTATGAAGTGAACAGTATTATATAGCAGGTATAGAAATCATCAAATTATGCAAATGAAGTTATGTAATGTAAAATTTCAATAACAATAGAGTCTTTTCTAACAAAAGTTCAATGCTCCTCATTTTTCCTTTGTGCAAAGTTCATCTCTGAAAACGTCTTACAAGGACGGATTCTGATTATGAGCTGGGTACATTTCTATCAAGAATTTTCCATTATGACTTTCATGGTATTCACATAGCACCCAGACCTGATTTAGAATCAAGACATGCTTATATTTTTTCTTCCATATGGGACCTAAACAAAACTGAAACCAAACATCAAGAATGAGAGCAGCGCCTGGATGTGCGAGGTATCTGCTGTGGTTGTGCAGAGTGGTTGTGCAAAAAAATGAAAAGAAGCAGATACGGAGTGAATCTGCTGTGAGGAGAGAATCATTATTTGCTGTGGCTCAAGGCCGGCGCATGCTTCTGCGTTTTCACGGGAACGGAGACGCAAGAGCCCTTCCGGGCCCCTCACGGCCCTTCCTACGTCCTTACGTGCGTTGGCCAATTTTTCTAACTAGACGGCAAAGCCCCGCAAGCGTCACCCGGCCGCGAGGGCTGTGATTGGTCTGCTGACTACATCATTTCCGGAGTCGCATTTCCGGTTCATGCCCGGAAACCACGGAAGATTTAGAAGAACGAATATGGACCAGATAGAAGAGCACTTGGCAGAAGAGATCCGACACTAGTATAATCCGTCACTAACCGGCGGATTTTTCCGCCAGAAAAAGGCTCTGCGGAGCCGCCGTGGCGATGTAAATAAATCGCTCTTCTTCGTGCAACACACGAAGAAGAGCCGACTTCGACAAAAAACATTACTGCGCCTAGTATTCTGGTGGGGAATTGCATGGCAACACGCGCAACAGTTGGAGAACCATGAATGACAATGAGTCCTGCGTTACAGCTGCGTGCCTGCGGGCCCCTGACGACGCAGAAGCATGCGCCGGCCTTCAGTTTGTATCGGTTTAAGAGCCCAGATAAGCCGGATCAGCTGACGGCCATTGTTATCAGCCAATCACCCTGAGCTTAATGCGGAAAGAAAGTCTAAAGTGTCTGCTGAGGTTATCGAAATGGAGTGGAAACTGTGAGTAACTTTAAAACCAATACAGACTAGAGGTTCTTACAAATCAGCAAACTCAATCTACCAAGGAAGATCCAGTAAAATAATTGGAAGCTCAACAACACCTGCTGTGGGAATTTAAAGGGGCATTGCAGTTGAAAACAGCTGTTTCCAAAGACAATAATGAACTGCTGTGCTTCAGCTCCTGAGTAATAAATCACAGTTAGACAATAACACATTTTCAGCAACAGGATTTGTGACAGATATCCAACGTGCGTGGTGTTTGGTACTGATAACATGTTATTTTTGATTCCTGCAAGCCGGAGATACACACTGTGATGGGTATCTCACAGCCTAACATGACAATATTATCATGTTATAAGGACAGCAGGATATGTATTATACAGTTGAATGGCATCAAATACAGGTATATGCACAGTTAGCAGCTTGGACCCTTCGGACATCAGTCTGCATCATTTGGATTGTAGGATTTAAACAGAAGACACAGATGGATGACACTTCATGAATAGTAATGCCCACTAATTCTAGTTTTCCTTTTTTTTCTGGTGATTAATCTGTTGCATTCATCATCGCAGACACCCAAGGCTCTGTAGCCTAAGAGGACATTTGGTTGCCATCTGAGAAAAAAATATATATTTTGATATGGGCGCCAAACATCCCTCTACGACCATATAAATAGAGGAGTAGAAATACAGAGGCTTGACTAACTGTTATTACAACATGTTGACATCTTCATGTTCGCTGCATAACAACATATTTTCACACCACTAAGCTATATGAGCTTCTTCTAGAACAGAGGAGCATCTCCAGAGAGTTGACCAACCTGACGCCGGTCCAGTGCGATGGCCGTCAGTGTGAGAGTGGAGACGTGCAGGGAGCAGTACTGCACAAAGCGGCTGATGTGACACATAGCCCTCCCAAACACCCAGGTGCTGTTCACGAACCGGACCTGAGGGAAAACAGACACACACACACACACACACACACACACACACACACACACACACACACACACACACACACACACACACACACACACACAGACACACACACACACACACACACACACAGAAAGAAAGAAGAAAGAGAGAGAGGGAGTTCAGGTTATATACATCTGTCAAATTCAAGATCCCATCTATCCATCCACTAAGTTGTTTTTCTTTTAAAATGGTGAAGTTGAGGGCATGTGACGCAACTGATTCTTTTATCACCTCTAAACCACTGGATCAAGCCCCAATGATCAAATGACCTGTGAAGTCTCGAAATGAATATTCCCCTCACGTTGGGGAAATACTTGTAAAGCGAGGAACGGATCTGCGGGGAGAAAAAGTTTGAAACCCTCGATAGTGAGATCGATAGATAGATATCTACATTTGTATTCACCAGCTTATTTCTCTGAGGGAGAAGAGACACTTCTATGAACCCCTACCAGACGACTTTCTGGGAAGGTATTGTACAAATTTATTAAAGTGCACATTTCTAAAGGGTGTAATACAAATG